>NW_007256160.1:765-1543 GCF_000164805.1 Carlito syrichta | reverse complement strand
TATAATCAGAAACACTTTTTGAAGTCCATGGTGCCAAGGGTTTGCATTCATATGCCCCTTCATCAGTCGGCAGCAAGTCCATACGTTTTGAATGTGAGGTGCTAAGGCTACTTCTTGTCTGCTTTAGTTTGGCTGAAAGTAAAGCTGGCATGAAGCTTGAGGAGCCAAAACCAAGATGAGCTGAGATCTTGCACCAAGCAGTCCCCATGAACAGTCCTCCCAGTCTGTTGAGTGTTACTCAGCCATCTGACAGATGAGCAGTCTCCCGCTGTGGTCAATAGCTTTGTACAGAAAGCAGCACTAGTCGCTCAGACCCAGGTGAAGCACTCGGGTGTGTGATGTTCTTTCAGTGCTAATGACTAAAAGCACTCCATTTGGCTATTTACATTATTAGGACTTTAACATAAAACAGGCTTCAGACATATTTAACTTTTTGCAAGAGTCCACTTGAAGGAAAAACTGTAAGCCATTTAATGGAATGATTTGCACTAATTTGTTTTCCAGCACATGAGCGTAAGAGCTCCAGGTCGACTGACTATAATATTAAAGATCTTGGGACATGGCTGATTTTAGATTCTTAAAGTTAGATCAATACTTTGTCATTTGTAAAGTAGTTATCATAGTGAAAGTTTCTTTTGGGAATAAATTGATAAGCATTTCATTTCCACATATAGAATTATTTTGTTCTCTCTCTCTCCTCCAAACCAGCCATGCTATGTTAAATGAAAAAGAATTGCAGACTCTCATCAAGTACATAAACCTTAATTCGTTTTTCTCT
>NW_007256160.1:0-745 GCF_000164805.1 Carlito syrichta | reverse complement strand
CTTGACTTGCTGCCAGGGAAGCTGGAAATGAAGGAGATTTAAGATAAATATCAATGGTGATTTTTTTTCCTGGTCACCTCTCTTGCTCTTTCTCTTTTTCTTCCTTTCTTTTTTCTTTTTTTTAAAGGAAAGTCATATGCTCATATCCTAACTTGTCCCAATAGAGGGTCAATTACAACCAGTTGGCCATAAATCCAATCCAAGAAAAATACTGAGAGAAAGAACTGTAGCACTAGATACTGAGGGGCTCCAGAATCACTATAAATGTTAAGAACGTGTCAGCTGTGAACCCAGGGCCTTTAAGTAACATTTTAGGACCCAGTGTTTCCCAGCATAGCCCCAAGTGAGTAAAAATGGTTAGGCTTTTTTTTTTCCTGGAAGACTTTAAAACTTACAACAGTGTTGTAATTAAGACTTCATAAATAACTTGATTAAAAGTTCATTAACAGGTTATGCATGGTTAAAGTTAAACAGTAAAATAATGGTTTAGTTAAGTCCTTTTCTCGCCTAAGGTCTTCGACATCATCCTACCTCCACTATTGTGTACCTAAGTAAATTTCAACATCTACCACCCCCTCCTAATCTTTAAAGAAGAAACAGTAAATATTAATCATGGCAGGGCAGGTCTTCACAAAGTTCATGGCAACAATAACAACTACACTTCAGAAATTAAAAAAAGTTTTTGAGGTGGTTGCCCATGGAGAACCTTTTTCACGTCATCTACACCTCGATCATTGTACACTCA
>NW_007256159.1:3324-4495 GCF_000164805.1 Carlito syrichta | reverse complement strand
AAAAAAGAAAAAAAAAAATTAGCTGAGTGTGGTGGTGCATGCCTGTAGTTCCAGCTATTCAGGAGGCTGAGCTGGGAGGATGTCTGAGCCCAGGAGGTTGAGGCTATGGTGAGCCACGATCATGCCACAGTATTCCAGCCTGGGCAACAGAGTGAGACCCCAACTCAAAAAACGAAAATACCATGTAACCCGGTAGCATATACACAAGATGAATGAAAACACATATGCACACAAAAAAATACAGATATTATTATGCCAGCATTCCTTACAATAACCAAATAATGGAAACAATTCAAATGTCTACCAAGTGGTGACTAGATAAACACAATGTCATACATATTATACACAATAAATGAAGTATTATTCAGCAATAAAAAGCAGAGAAGTACTGATGCATGCTCCTTTATGAATGAAACTTGATAACATTATCCTACATGAGAGAAGCAGATACAAAAGTCCATGTAAGATTTCATTACCCAAAAGGCCTGAAATAAGGACATTTATAGAGACAGTAAATTACTGCCTGCCAGGAACTGGATAGAGGTGGGAACAGGGAGTGAGTGATGGGTACGAGCTTTCTTTTTGAGGTAATGAAATGTTCTGGAATTAGAAAGTGGTGCTGGTTGTACAACCTTGTAAATACACTTTAAGAGGGTGAATTTGGCTGGGTGGGGTGGCTCACACCTGTATTCCCAGCACTTTGGGAGGCTGAAGCAAGAGGATCATTTGAGACCAGGAATTCAAGAGCAGCCTAGGCAACACAGTGAGGCCTTGTCTCCACAGCAATAACAACAAAAATTAAATTAGTGGGGTATGGTGGTGTGAACCTGTAGTTCCAGCTACTTGAGAGGCTGGGGTGGAAGGATCGCCTGTGCCCAAGAAGTCAAGGCTTGTGGTAAGCTGTGCCACTGCACTGTGGTCTGAGTGACAGAATCGGACCCTGACTCAAAATTTAAAAAAAAAAAAAAGCAAAACAGTGAATTCAATGGCAGGAGAATTCTAACTCAAAAAAAAAAGGTGGTGTTCAGGATGCGCCCCCAGCAGGCCAGGACGGGGCTAGATAAAAAGGGGCCTGGGGGGTGGAGAAGAAACTCAGGGGGCCCAGAGACTGGCTGTGGAGACTAATGGCAGGGCTGGGCCAGGGGGGCTGAATCCAAGACACAGCTCAGGG
>NW_007256159.1:1001-2565 GCF_000164805.1 Carlito syrichta | reverse complement strand
GGGTCAGAGATATGACAGCCTGGTTCTCTAAGGGCCAAGTGGTCAGAGACTCAATGACCAGGTCCCTGTGGGCTTGGGCAAGTGGCCGCTTCTCTGAGCTTCAGTTTCTTGGTGTGGAAATTCCTATTTCACTGGAATCCCTCTCATTCACAGTTGAGGGGAGCTTCAAAGGTAACTCATTGGAATGGTTGGCGCAGTGTCTGGCATGCAGACAGGGCTCGGAGAATGACAGCCAGGTGGTAAGGAGACTCTGAGGCAGGGGCCTGGGTCTGTGACTCTCTGTCCCAGGGCTATGCTTTTCGTTCATTCTACAAAGAATTTGCTGAGCACTTATGTGCTAAGTGCTGTTGAAATGCTGGGTATACTGAGGAAAGAAAACAAGGAAAGCAAGAAGAGACAGTCAAACAGCAGCTCACTCTTGCCAGGCGGGTTCATCGCCTGGTCTGGGCAGGGGGTTTCATAAGCCCTGAAGCATTCAGTCCTCTGGAGGGCAGCATCTCAGATCAGTGAAATGAGTTCACCAAGGCCTGGAGTTTCTTCAGGGATGGGGCTCGAATCTGGGTCTACCATTGGGCACTTCCTGCCTTCCTCTGAGCCCCGGAACCTGACACTGCAGCCAGACCAAACCCAGCCCCTGCCCTTCTCACCGGCCACTCCTCGAGGCTCCTCCCACAGGCTCCATCTCAGTGTCCCCACCTCCCCTCTTCCCCTCTCTCTTCCTCTCAAGCTTCTAGAGGTGTGCTGTCAGCTACAGTAGACACCAAATGGGGGTTTGAGCACTTGCAGTGTGGCTGGTCTGAACTCAGAGGTGCTGCAAGAGTGAAATACACATGGGATTTCAAAGCCCTAGTGCCAAAGGGGAATGTAAAATAGCCCATTCCCTTTTGTGTTGATGAAGTGTGGAACTGATCCTGCTTTCAATACATTGGTTTAGATAAAATGTATTATTGAAATTGTTTTCATTTTTTCCTTTTTATGTTTTTCTTTCTTTTTTTTTGAGTTGGAGTCTCACTCTGTCACCCAGACTGGAGTGCAGTGGCTGCTCCCGGCCACCGCAGCCTCGAACTGCTGGGTTCCGGCAATCCTTCTGCCTCAGCCTTCCAAGTAGCTGGAATTACAGATGTGCGCTACCACACCCAGCTAATTTTTGATTTATTGTAGAGATGAGGTCTTTCCAAGTTGCCCAGGCGGGTCTTGAACCGGCAGGCTCTGGCAATCCACTCACCTCAGCCTCCCAAAGGCGTGGGATTACAGGCTCAGCCACTGAGCCCGGCCTTTTTACATTTTTCATTGTGGCTGTTACACAATTTGAAATGTACACGTGGGCTTGGCAGTACTTCCATCGGGGCTCACATCTGCTGTGATGCTCCTCTTCTACCAGGAGCTGCCAACACACGCACCCCACCTCCATGGCAGCACCAACAGTTAGGAAGAGATGGGACAGAGAGGGCTGAGCCCCAGTCTGTGATGCCCTTTGCGGAAATAGGACCTTACAGAGGACGTTGAAACAGGCTATTTGCAACAGGGAGTCCTATAGGGGGAGGGGAGAAACTTCAAGTTCTGG
>NW_007256159.1:0-302 GCF_000164805.1 Carlito syrichta | reverse complement strand
CCCTTTTTTTGAGTAGAAGTCTCACTTTGGCTCCCTGGCTGGAGTGCAGTGGCATGCTCAGATTCCTGGGCTTTCGAAGCTCCTGGTGTGAGGACTGCCACAGATCTTCACTGACTTTCCATTGAGGCAGCTGCCTTCAGTCTTCTGGTCTTCTCCATCATCTATACTAGTATGGATTCCTTGACACACTGGTTGGTCCCCTTTATTGCTTGTCCATGAGGACACTGTGCCCATGAGGTAAACCCTGTATCTCGGCAGCTGAGGCCCCACTTGCTGCATTTTGATACTGCTGCCTGGTCTTT
>NW_007256158.1:7090-23275 GCF_000164805.1 Carlito syrichta | reverse complement strand
AGTTGGATGGGGATGTATGAGAAGACACTGATGAAGCTGGGGATGTTAAACCCCTAATTTCTCATGAGTCTTCTTTGCCATTGGAAGAGGCCTCTCTACCCAGTGGTAGTAGCCTCTCCATCCCAAATAAAAGTGGTCTCTTCTACCCCAGAAGGTGGACTTCCTACCCCTAATGGCAGTGACTACTTACCCCCAATGGCAGGCACCCACTACAGTGGTATCCCCCTTTTATCTCCATCTGAGGGGATTAACCCTGTGTTGCCCAAAGAAACAGTCATAGCCTCCCCTGAAGCAGTTATCATGCAAAGCACTGCTAATTTTCCACAGGATCCACCACCACTATAACCCTGTTTCCAGATGCACAAAGAGACTTAAGTTTCAGCAGGCTCCTAAAGGAGATATTCAAAGTGTGACCCAGAGGGATGTATACTACACTACAAAAGAACTCCCTGAGTTTCTAAATTATATAAGCAGAAAGCCGAGGAACATGTCTGGGAATTGATATTAAGGTTGTGGGATAATGATGGAAGGAACTTAAACTTGGGTAAGCCTGAATTTATTGATATGGATCCACTAAGCAGAGATTCTGCATTGATGTTACAGTTCAAGGAGTTAGGAAGGGCACTGACAATTTAGTTGGTTGACTGAAACATGGTTCAAAAGATGGTCCACAGTGAGTAAATTGGAAATATCAATTATTCTTAGTTTAATGTAGAAAAAAATAATTCAAATGATTAGGAAGACTAGAATGTTAGGGTGAATCTGTCATTTAAGACTTATTCACCTTCACTGAGAGAATCCAGAAGATAAACACTTCACCAATATTTTGAGAAATAAGTTTTTGAGGAGAGCTCTAACATCTTTGAAAAGCTTTCTGATTGCTCTTCTCTGTAGTGGGAACCTCAGCCAATCATATGGAAAACCTAAATGCAGTGGCAGTGATTGGAGCCCCAGTTGGCAGGGGCCAAAGCTGTCACTCAGTTAATTGTCAAAGGCACTGTGGGTGTAGTTACCTTAATGGATAGCAGAGTCAGACCAGCAGTCAGAGTAGTCTGACTCCTGCAGACCTATGGCATAAATCATTGTGTTCCTTCAGTGAAATAGGAAGCCTACTAAACGTTTGTTTGATCTGTACATGCAGGAAAGTTCTAGTAAAGTGAACAAAAGACTAACTTGGGTCATGAGAACAAAGTCATGGAGCCTCGATAAATTCTCAGATGTGAGCCAGTTTACAGACCCAAAATCTCTTCAATAAAGAGGAGGCCAGGTACCCTAGAGGAAGGATTCTAGGATGCTAATGAAAATGTGTTCTATTAACCGTTCTCCCAGCCTTCCCCATAGGAATCCATGACCTTTTACCGGGGTGACTATGCATTGAGGAAAAGAATGATCAGACCTTTGATGAACTACTAGATACTGGCTTTGAACCGACATCACCCCCAGGAAACTCAAAAGGTCACTCTGGCCCCTATCAGAATGTGGGCTTATGGAGTTCAAGTGATATGTGGAGTTTTGCTCACGTCCATATCACAGTGAATTCAGTGAGACCCTGAGCCCATCCTGTGGTCCCCTTCTTAGTTGGAACAGACACAGTCAGCAGCTGGGAGGGTGCCCACACTGGTTCTCTCATCTGTGAAGTGAGGTCCATTATGCCACCATCAAGGATTTGAAACATGCAAGATTCCCACCACATCCCCATTCAACTCTCCTGTCTGGTCTATGCAGAAGACAGATAGATCTTGAAGAATGGCAGTGGGTTGGCATAAGCTTAACCAAGGTGACTTCGGTTGCAGCTGCTGTGCCAGATGACACAGCTTCATGGCTGGAGTAAATGAACACATTCCCTGGCACTGATGTCCAGCTTCTGATCTAATCTGGAGGATGATTTTTCTACACACCTGGTCCTAATGTCCACCAGGAGTGGTTTGCTTTCAGCCGACAAGGCCAGAGACACACTTGCAATGTTCTACTTCAGAGGTACAAGAGAGGAGCCCCCTTCTAAATATAGGAATTTATTGACAAAAAATTATTACATATTTAATCTTACATTTATCAGTCACACCTTTGAAGTACTCTTTGTTTGATGCAATACACCTACTGAGATGCTTTTTCCATTGCTCAGAACAGTTTTTGAACTAGTCCACCTTGAAGCCTTTTAGAGTTTCTGCCTTTTGTTCATTTGTTTGACCTCTTCCACATCAGCAAAATATTTTCCTTTGAGGACTTTTTTATCCAGAGAAACAATAAAAAGTCACTTGAGATCAGGTGAATGGGGAGGGTGGGCATGGAAGTCATGCCATTTTGGGTAAAAACTGCTGAGTACTCTGGGAAGTGTGGCAGGTGCACTTGCAAATCACCCTTCATGAAATGGGCAAGCGTGTTGAAAGATCCTCCAAAAAAATAATTACCTGAAGCAGAGCATAGCCTCTTCCAACTGTGAAAGGAAAAGAAGCAGCCTCTGCCCCTGGAATTGTATGGGGGGAGGATGAAAGAAATGACTTCAGCCTTGAAACAGGCATTACTCCCTTCCTGGAGGTTTTTCTTTGAAGGTTTCTCCTCTGTAAACATTGCAAGATAAATTGCATCTTTACCCACTACACATCTGCTTCTGTAAACTCACTAGCTTGCTGATGTCAGCAGAATATTGCAATAAGAGCTCTGGAAAATGTCCAACTCTAACTTTAGCTAACCAAAATGTAAGCTAGGACTACTTAAGGGAGCTCTGAGTGGGGGCTTGGGGCCATCCTGCTTGGAATCCTCTTCCTGCAAGCTGTCTCCAGCTGGCAGAGCCTTGACTAATAAACTTCTCCTTTGTTAAAATTAAACTGGTGGGCTGTTATTTAATTGCTCAGACCCTACTTCACAACAACACAAGCTGGTGCATTGATGCCAATGGATTCCTGAAACACTTACTTACCTAGCAAGGAAAGCCTGTTCTAAAAGGAGCCCATTCTCCAAAAAATAATTCCCTTTTTTTCCAGCTCTCCAGCCCAATGTCATAACTTAGTTTTCAAAATCTTGACAGTCAGCCAGGCTTGGTGGCTCAGCCTGCAATCCCAGTGCTTTGGGAGGATGAAGAGAGTGGATTGCTTGAGCCCACATGTTCGATACCCACCTGGGCAACTTGGCAAGACCTCATCTCTACAATAAATCAAAAATTACCTGGGCATGGTAGTGCACACCTGTAGTTCCAGTTACTTGGAAGGCTGAGATGGAAGGATCACCAGAGCCCAGCAGGTCAAGCTGCTCCCGGCCACTGCACTCCAGTCTGGGTGACAGAGTGAGACTCCAGCTCAAAAAAAAAGAAAAAAATCTTGACAGCCTTTCCATTCCAGTGTGATTCAAATGTCACAAATCCCATTTCTGTTTTACTGCCTTCTCTCTCAGTCTCCACTTGTGACCTTATCGGAAGTTCCCTTTGATCTGTTGACAATGCAAGAGGAGACTTAATCCTAGTTCACAGATATGCCAGGTTCTGCATGATATGCAGTCACTATCTGAAAGTAGATGGTTGCAGCACTACAACCCCTCCCTGGTATATCCCTGAAGAGCAGCAGTGAAAGGAAATCTTTTCAGTGGACAGAACTTAGGGAAGTGCTGCTGGCTGTGCACTTTGCTTGGAAGGGAAAACAGACAGGCATGCGATTCATGGGCTATTGCCAAATAGTTTGACTGGATGGTTGACTTGGAAGAAGCATGATTGAAAATTGATAATTAAAAAATTGGAGGAAGAGGTATGTGGATAGACCTCCCTGAATGGGAAAAAAAAATTGTGAAGATATTTGTGCCCCATGCCAAAGAGGGTTTTAATAATCAAGTGGATAGGATAACCTATTCTGTGGAAACCTGTTAGCCTCTTTCTCCAACCACCCCTGTCATTGCCTGATGGGCTCATGGACAAAGTTGATGGAGGTCACACATGGGCTTAGCAATATGGATTTCCCTTCACCAAGACTGGCCTGGGTATGGTCACCACTGAACATCCAGGCTTCCAGCAGCAGAGACCCACACTGGTCACAATCCAGCATCACTTCCTAGGGTGATAAACCAGCCACTTACTGGCAAGTTGCTCACATCAGACAACTTTCACCATGAAAGGAAGAGTGCTTTGTCTTTGTACCCTGGATATGGATTTGCCCTCCTTGCATGCAATGTTTTTGCCTCAACTACCATCCTTGGACTTATAGAAATCCTTATCCACAGTATTCAACACAGCATTACTTCTGACCAAGAAACTCACGTCAGAACCAAAGAGGTACAGGGATGGGCTCAAGCTCCCAAAGTGCACTGGTTTTACCATGTGCCACATCATCCTGAAGCAGCTGGCTTGATAAAATGGTGAAGTGGCCTTTGGAAGGCTGTTACAGCAGGGTGATGATACCTTACAGGCCTGGGGCAAGTTTCTCCAGAAGGCTTTATCTTCTTGGAATCAGTGTTCAGCACAGTATTCTTTCTACAATAGTCCAGGACTCAAGAGGTGGAAATGAGAGTGACACCACTCATCATTACCTCTCGAACCCCACTAGCAAAATGTTTGCTTCTTTTCTGCCTAACTTTATATCTCTTCTGGTATAGAGGTATTAATTCTAAATGGACTGGTCCCATTAAACCAGAGGTTAAGACTACCATGTGGCCATTTGGGGTTTCTTATGCCTCTGAGTGAAGAGTTCAAGAAGGGAGTTATGGTATCGGCTGGAGTGATTGATCCAGACAAGGGAACCTGGGCTACTACACAGAAAGCAAGAAAGAGTACATCTTCCAGGCTTGGTGGCTCAGCCTGTAATCCCGTGCCTTGGGAGGTTGAGGTGAGTGGACTGCCTGAGCCTGTGGGTTCGAGACCCACCCGAGCACCCTGGTGAGACCTCATTCCCACAATAAATCAAAAAACTAGCTGGGTGTGGTAGTGCATGCCTGTAGTTCCAGCTACTTGTAAGGCTGAGGCAGAAGGATCACCAGAGCCCAGCAGGTTGAGGCTGCGATGGCTGGGTGGCCAGGAGCGGCTACTGTACTCCAGTCTGGGTGACAGAGTGAGACTCCAGCTCAAAAAAAAGAAACAAAAACAAAAACAAAACAAAACAAAAAAAGAGTACATCTGGAATACAGGAGATCTCTCAGAGTGTCTCTTACTATCCCCATGCTCTAGGATTAAGTTCAGTGCAAAACTAAATCCAACCCAGGCCCAGTCCTTTCAGAAACAAAGATTGGGTTTGGATCACCCTGCAAGGTGAAGTTGAAGTTCCTGCTGAAGAGAAAGGGAATACAGAATGAGCAGCAAACAAAGGTAGTTCCAAATGGCAGCTATGATTACGTGACCAGTCACAGAAACCGGGACTGAAATTCTCAGCGTATTTGCTCCTCATTTTATTCTGAACACGTGTGTGTGTGTTAATCAAATATCTGTTTTCTTTCTCTCTTTTTTATGTCACAATATTAAGTTATAGGAGATAAGAAGAATAAATGAAGGACTGTCTTCATTTATTGGTGCTGCTATATCAAGGCATCTGAGACTGGGTAATTTATAAGGAACAGAAAATTACATTTCATTTTTGGAGGCTGAGAAGTCCAAGACCAAGGCATCAGCATTTGGAGGATTTTCTTGCTGTCTCTTCACATAGTGGAAGAGCAGAAAGGCAAAAGTGACCAGCTCGTCCCTGCAGCCCTTTTACAAGGCATTAATCCCTTTATTAGGTTGGAGCTCACATGACTTAATCACCTCCTAAAAGATCCTACCTCTTACTACTGTTGCTTTGGGGTCTGAGTTCCACCATGAATTTTGGAGGAGACACGAATATTCAGACCACAGCAAGGACTTTACTTTCTCTTCTGGGAAAAGAATTAGTGCATTTTCAGTTGAATGACTGATACTTGTATTATGTTAGGAGATATTCTCACCTTGTTATTGTCTTCATTTGTTTTGTTTTGTTTTGTTTTGAGTCGGAGTCTCACTCTGTCACCCAGACTGGAGTGCAGTGGCCGCTCCTGGCCACTGCAGCCTCGACCTGCTGGGCTCTGGCGATCCTTCCACCTCAGCCTTCTGAGTAGCCAGAATTACAGTCATGCGCTACCATGTCTGGATGATTTTTTGATTTTTTAAAAATTTATTGTAGAGATGAGGTCTCGCTGCCCAGGTGGGTCTCGAACCCGTGGGCTCAGGCAATCCACTCACCTCAGCCTCCCAAAGGCGTGGGATTATAGGTTGAGCCACCGAGCCCGGCTTATTGTCTTCATTTGAAGACCAAGTATATGAGGCATATCCCCCCCAAAAACAGCAATTATCTTTTGGACAGCAGAGTCAGACCAGAGTGTCCTTATACTACACTCAGAATTTGTTACTCCAGATCAAATGGTCAACCAAAGTTTTTATCTGGAAGTTTTGAGTATGTTGTATCATGATTTGTGGAAGAAATATCTGTGTTGTGTCAGAGGTGACTGATTCTTCCGCTGTGATAACACACCTGCTCACATATGCTGAGTGTTCAATTGTTTTTTTGTTTGTTTGTTTTTTGAGTTAGAGTCTCACTCTGTCGTCCAGACTGGAGTGCAGTGGCCGATCCCAGCCACCACAACCTCGACCTGCTGGGTTACAGTGATCCTTCTGCCTCAGTCTTCCATGTAGCTGGAACTACAGGCGTATACTACCATGCCCGGCTAATTTTTAATTTATTGTAGAGATGAGGTCTCGCCAAGTTGCCCAGGCGGGTCTCGAACCCACGGTCTCAGGCAATCCATTCACCTCAGCCTCCCAAAGTGCTGGGATTACAGACTGAGCCACCGAGCCCGGCATTTTTTTAAAGCCAAAAACGACATGACCCCCATGCCTCACCCTCCCTATACACCCAATCTTGCTCCAAGTGACTTTTTTTTTTTGTTTCCCCAGATGAAAAAATCCTCAAAAGGAAAGGTTTTAATGATGAGGTGAAAGAAAAAACAGTAGAAGCACTAAAAGGCATCAAAATTGACAAGTTCAAAAACTGTTTAGAATACAGGAGAAAGCATCTTGATAGGCGTACTGCATCAAACAGAGTACTTTAAAAGTGACTGAAGTTTAAACATGTAAAAATAAATATGCACTTTTTATAAATAAATTCCAGGTATTTTGGGGTCCCTCCTCTTAGTTCAAGAAGATGTGTATAGGTGCCAGGTTGACAAGGGGTGAATTGTGATGGTGAATTTCATGTGTCAACTTGACTGAATGGAGGAATGTTAAGCTAGCTGGTAAAACCATTCCTGGGTGTGTCTGTGAGGACGTCTTTGGAAGAGAATAGCATGCTACACATTGCTACCATAATTTAATTAAACATCAGAAAGTAATATATAAATAACTTCTCTCAAAATGTGTACACATTTTTTTGGCACCCCCATATAATAAATTACAGACTTCAGGAAATACATTTTAAGGTACTTCTGGAAGTCTTATGGTGTATGAGTTTGGACATACAGTTTCTGCAGATAAGTTTGTTATTTTTCTCCCTAATTACTATTTTTCTTCTATAATATTGAAAAGCATTGCTTGTAAGGGATTTCTAAAATGAATCTTTTTCCCTCAATTATTTATTCACTAACTCATTTTTCATTATGACATGTCAGTTTCCTATATATAATCTCTAAAAGCTAAGATTTTAATCCTAAAACCGTAGGTCATATTCCTAAAAGAAAGGGATGTCATAAAATATCATCAGCTATTATCTGACATTCTTCTGTCTAAAATTCCAGGCTTACTTTAACTGAACACATTTTTAAAATTTAAAATCAGAACACCTTCTAAAGAATAAAATGACTGTTCACTATTCACCCCATATATTTAAATTATGCATAAAACCTTCTAAGTTAGCAAATCATCAATGCATATCACCCTTTCCTGCACACAGTAGGAAACTCTTAATCAGGCTAAAAATAAATTTGATATTGATTGAGTACAAGAAAATCTGTCATTATAGTAGTCATGATTATAGTAGCCTGATTATTTAACCTGATTATAGTAGTCATCAGCGGTACAATATAATCCATGCATTGGGTTCTTTAAGCCAATATGTCCTAAAATTTCTTAGAATTGACTTGTGCCTAGTAGACAAAAATATTAAATAAGGCTTAATCATTTTAAAATACGGTGTGCATAATATGGCTTTTCAAATGGTTAGAGGATCCAATGATTTTTGAACTTTCCTTCAAGGTACTCTAGAAATGGAGATAGCTTACCAACAAAGTGATACACTTTGAAAAAAACAAATACAAGATTCCTAGAAACCCATGTATGTTTTTTTAGAATGTTGACATTCCCTTAACAAACTTATACATTAGGCTTCTTGAAAAGTTACTTGTTTTGATTTTGGGAGTAAGTATCATATCTACCTGAGCATTTATATATAGCAGAAGGTAAAATATATGCCATTACTGTAGCATGCAAATATCTACAGCTTTTACTCTAATGGTTTATGCTATCCCTCTCTGCTGTATTCCCAATGCCACTAGCCAAGACCAAATAGTGTTAATTAACTCAACTGATTAAGCTCTACTCCCTAATTTTTTTGCTATAATATTTCATCATGTAATCCATCCTTTGATTCATAAAAACTCAAATTTGATCGCGTCGCCTCTTCCATGGCTCTGCATCACATAGAGAATAAATACGAAAATTTCCAATTAAAAGATCTTTACAATCTGTCATCAGGCTACCTTTTCTAAAGTCATTGTTGGCCACTGTTCTCTTCCACTTTCCTGGAT
Source organism: Carlito syrichta (assembly GCF_000164805.1). NCBI lineage: Eukaryota > Metazoa > Chordata > Mammalia > Primates > Tarsiidae > Carlito > Carlito syrichta. Next base: position 14,554 of record NW_007256158.1, on the reverse strand, counting down.
AGTTTAATTCCTAGCTGCTATGAATTAAGTCCAGGACACACTTTTCACACTGCTCTATCATATTTTTGTACAAGAATAGCAGCCTGTGCTCAGATGCAGAGGTCCAGTCTCTGCTGATCAGTTAGGGGAAGAGAATGAGAAAAGAAAGAGAGAGAGAAACAGCAGGATTAGGAGGGTCCTCTCCCAGGTAGCTGAGAGAAAGAGAGAGAGAACTTTTCAGTTTTATCCCATGCCTCTTATATAGGACAAATTTCTCACAAAGGAAGGCAAAACCATACAGGCAGGATATGTTAATATCTGAGTTAAATCACACAAGCAGAGTAAGTATCAATGAATAACTATGCATATCTTAACATCTATGCTAAGCAAGGCAATCACTTAGGATGAGCAGGTTCCTGGCCAGACTTGGCACCCCTTGGCTATCCATAGAAATGCAACTAAAACATCAGGGAAGACAAGGGAAATGTAGGGTTAGTTCCTTGAACATAAGTCAAAGAACACAAACCTTGTCAGCTTGTGTTCTTGGCTTCCTTCACTCAGAATGTTATTTGATTTCAATTCTCTTTAATTTAACACAGATGTTGGTCCTCCTATGAAGTATCCTGGTCTATGTTCCTCAGAAACTCTCCATGTTTTGCATGTACTACAGTGATACTACCACATTTTCCTCTTCAACTATCCTATACCACATAGAAAAAAAATTTGATATTTGCACAATGTGTCTTGCATCTATTAGGACTAAAGGAATCTTATATTTTCAAAAATAGTTAAAACTAGACTTTCAGGACGGGTTTGGTGGCTCAGCCTGCAATCCCAGACTGGGGTGAATGGATTGCCTGAGCCCACGGGTTCAAGACCAGTCCAGCCAACTTGGCATGACCGTGTCTCTACAATAAATAAGAAAAAAATAGCCAGGCATGGTAGCATGTGCCTGTAGTTCCAGCTACATGGAAGACTGAGGCAGAAGGATCACCAGAACCCAGAAGTCAATGCTGGAGTGGCTGTGAGTTTGCCACTGCACACCAGTCTGGGCAACAGAGTGAGACACCAACTCAAAAAAAAAAGCAAAAACCAAAACTAGACTTTCATACAAATAAAAAATGAACACATACAAGAGATTTTATTTAACTCAGTAGTTAATGAAAAAACAACTAAGAAGCCGGACTCGGTGACTCAGGCTGTAATCCCATGCCTTTGGGAGGCAGAGGTGAGTGGATTGCCTGAGCCTGCGGGTTCGAGACCCGCCTGGGCAGGCGAGACCTCATCTCTACAATAAATCAAAAAGTCAGCCGGGCATGGTAGCGCATGACTGTAATTGTGGCTACTTGGAAGGCTGAGGTGGAAGGATCACCGGAGACCAGCAGGTCGAGGCTGCGGTGGCCCGGAGTGGCCACTGCACTCCAGTCTGAGCGACACAGTGAGATTCCAACTAAAAAAAAAAAAAAAAAATACTAAGATATTACAGCTGATTCAAAGGAGAATTCAAAGCACCATAAGTATTCAAGTCCTTTAAAAAAGCAAAAATAAATATTAAAATAGTTGCAAAACTGACATTTTCACTGGGAAAAGGAGTGGCATCAAGTGCCCTTCCATTTAATTGTCTATGATCCTGTGCCTTGCCATGTAACAGCTTACAGAACTGAAAAAATTCAAAGACAATGAAAGCTGTGAATAGTCTGGAAGAGTGTACAGACATCCAGTAATATATTGTTTTTCTTTGCCCATTTTCAAGTATTTCACTATTTTTCCCTGAGAGTAATATTTTTAAAAATTGAAACAAAATTCACATTCTATGCCAAAGCATACATTAAGAAAACAAAGTACAAGAGTAGGGAAGCTATGTGCCTCAGAACTCTTCTAAGGGTCACAGTGCCTACTCAGTGCCTAAGGGGCCCTTGCCACAATTAACAGACTGGAGTAAAAAAATCTAGAGTACTTATGCTCAGACTAAAAGGATAAATTACTCAAGTAAAAGTACTGATCTGGAAAAAAAAAGTGGTTTAATGAAAGTATCATTTAATGAATCCTATGGTACACAAGACCAACAATAGGGCATTTCCATCCCAAAGGGTGAATTTCTGGGAATTTAACTTTAATCTTGACCACTCAAAAACTTTATTTCTTCTCAAAACTGGCATCCAGCATCATCTTCTTAGTAAAACCTAGCCTGTTAATGTCAAGAGAGACATCACTCTTTCTTCTTTTGTGATTTACACTGTCCCTACAGACACTTCTGTCACAGCACAATCCACACTCAATCCCCTCATTCATCTATTTCACCCCCTTGAGGGCAGGCACAATGTCTAATCTATCTTTGTTTTCCCCCACATTTGTCATACAGCTACTATTAAAAGCCTGGTGCAGAGGCTCAACCTATAATCCCAGCATTTTGGGATGCTGAGGTGAGAGGATTGTCTGAGCCTGGGAGTTCAAAACCAGCCTGAACAACTTGGTGAGATCTTATCTCTACAATAAATCAAAAAATTAGCAGGGTGTGGTGGCGTGCATCTGTAGCTTAAGCTACTTGGAAGGCTGAGGTAGAAGGGTTTCCTAAGCCCAGCAGGTAGAGGCTACAATGGCCATGAGCATCCCATTGCACTCCAGCCTGGGCAACAGAGTGAGACTCCAACTCAAAAAAAAAAATGTTTGGGGATATACCTGAATAAAAAGGAGTAATAGAAAAATCAGAAAATAATGAATTCACTTTTAAGCAGATTGAGGCCTTCTTTCTTATTTTTGAATAAAGGGTTCACTGCATTGAATTAACTTAAAGAAAGCAATGATATATATCAGAGAAAATGCTAGAATTAAGCTAATAATTTCATGGACGAAGTTAACTACTACTTCTCATGTTTCTGAGATCTCTAAGTCATGCTATGAATATATCTTTTGGTAAAGTAACTCTAATATTTTATTTCATTTTATTTCTTATTTTATTTTCTTGAGCTGGAGTCTCACTCCGTTGTCCAGACTGGAGTGCAGTGGCACCCTCCCAGCCACCGCAGCCTCGACCTGCTGGGCTCCGGTGAGCCTTTCACCTCAGTCTTCCAAGTAGCTGGAACTAGAGGCGCACACCACCATGCCCATCTATTTTGATTTATTGTAGAGATGAGGTCTCACCAAGTCGCCCGGGTGGGTCTTGAACCCGTGGACTCAAGCAATCCTCTCACCTCAGCCTCCCAAAGCCCTGGGATTATAGGCTGAGCCACCGAGCCCCACTAATATTTTATTAAGACTATATTTACCTACTATGTTTTGTAAATAGATTTGGTTTAATAATAAGATACAACTAAAATTGCAAAACGGTATCTAAAATTTTAAATCAATTATAATAGTAATATTTACTAGAAGATAAAATATTTTTATAGACTTTATGTTATCACATAGCTATGAAAAGTCTCCTTATATAGAATTAACCTGGTTTAAGGCCTTGTTCAATTTACTGTTCATTTTCTGCTTAAATGCTTCATCTGGTAGAGTTTGTGAGCCAAAGTTAATTACTAAGGGAATTGTTATAACAAGTTACCTTGCACATCAATGATTATAGTAGTTATATCCAAAATTTCCACTAACCCAAAATTTTAGAAAAGAAAAAAAAAGAATAGGCATTGGAGTTCTCTTGCTCTGAAGCTGTGAGTCAGGACTGACTCTCCAAATTACAGGTGGTGTTTAACAGAACTGACTGCCATAATGGTGTGCCTAGCTTGAACGGTCACTGATAAAGGTCCTTTGCACATTACTGCCTTCTATTTTCTCAGTCATCTCTAGGTCATTCTGAATACATTGGATCCACTTTTATAAATGGTGAGGGTGAGGTTCAGAGAGATCAAGTATTCTTTCAAGTTGAAACATAGCAAATGCCCAACCAAGCCGAAGTCCAAGGCTGACTAGGATGCACACCTGGGTGGGGTGAAGGAGGAGCTTACAGCTTTCAACACAAGAGAGCTTGTGTGCATCTTGGAGCCCAGAGCACTCGATGGAGGACATTTGCTGCCTTTTTTGGCTTTGCATATTCAGATTTGAGAAACAGCTTATGATAATTAGTACATTAATTAGAGATGGACATCGACCATATAATGTGACACAAAATGGCAAACAAGAGAAGCAGAATGGATATTTATTAAAATTAAAAATAGCCAGTAATAACATTCAATTATTTAGCAAACAGATAGTAAATGAAGACAGCAATCAGACAGTAAGATAAAGCAATAATTCAACAAACATTTGCACCTGTGAGGGATTGGGACAGCCAGGCCAGGTAAGAAGTCCATGCAGGGTGCAGGCTTTGTGCTTTAGCAAGCAGCAGGTGTGGCTGCCCCTTGGGAAGTGCCACACTCAGCCTGCAGAGAGGGGACAGAGAAGTGTCTGAACAATCCCCGGGCTGACGACTTGGAGTAGAGAACCACCCCCCACCTTGGTTTTGACAGCTTTCCTGTTGCATCCAGATTCAGCCCCAAGGGTTGAAGTGGAGTGGAGTAGCAAAAAGCCAGACAGTGTGAGTTGGCTCCAAGCCCCCTGCTCCATGACTGTTAGGTCCACGTGTGTGGCCAGACACAAGTGTGTCCACCCTGAAATAGTCCTCTTGTCAGTTAGGAAACAGCCAGAAAGCAGACACATCCTCAGATGGGGGCACTTGGGAAGAATTTCAGGGGGGGATTCTGTCAGGGCTGTGAGCAGGAGTCACCAAGTGGTGATGCAGCTCCTAGGGGTGCAGGGTAGCAATGCTGGGAGTCTCCAAGCCTGAAGAGCAAGCCAGAGAGGAGCCATTAAACCTGGGGAAAGCTGAGCTCATGCTTTTGGTGAAAAACACATAGATGGAAAGGAGCCAGGTAAGGAAAGACGGGGTGTCCTGGGAGCGCTCCACAAAGCCTGTATGCAAAGGGGCTGAAGCCAACATGGCAGTGGCAGCTATCGGGGCCTAATATGCCCCTTCTCGCCCTTCCAGAGCAGGCATGTAAAGCCCCCAGATCTAGGTGCTGCCTCCTGGTGACCCACCTACTCCCTAGACTTTTCTTTCTTCCAAAGGGCCCTCAGTAGCTTTTCCTAACCCCCACCCCAACCTCATCCTTTTTAGTCAAAATCTGTTCCTCCTGCTTGAGGGAAAAAAGCACTTTTGTGGAACTCGGGGCAAGATAACATTAACAGGCAAGTGTTCTATGCCAGGTACTGTGCTAAGAGTTTTATTTGTTATTTTATTTTTTTTGAGTTGGAATCTCACTCTGTTGCCCAGACTGGAGTGCAGTGGCCGCTCCCGGCCACCGCAGCCTCGACCTGCTGGGCTCCGGTGATCCTTCTGCCTCAGCCTTCCAAGTAGCTGGAATTACAGGCATGCACTACCACGCCCGGCTGATTTTTTTATTTATTGTAGAGATGAGGTCTCGCTGCCCAGGCAGGCCTCGAACTCGCGGGCTCAGGCAATCCACTCACCTCAGCATCCCAAAGGTGGCGGCTAAGAGTTTTATAAGCTCTTTTTTTTTTTTTTTGAGTTGGAGTCTCACTCTGTCGCCCATTCTGGAGTGTAGTGGCTGCTCCTGGCCATGGCAGCCTCGACCTGCTGGGCTCTGGTGATCCTTCTGCCTCAGCCTTCCAAGTAATTGGAACTACAGGTGCGTGCTACCACACCTGGCTAATTTTTTTATTTATTGTAGAGATGAGGTCTCACCAAGTTGCCCAGGCAGGTCTCGAACTCGTGGACTCAGGCAATCCACTCACCTCAGCCTCCCAAGGTGTGGGATTACAGCCTGAGCCACTGAGCCCGTCTCAGTCTTTCCTTTTAAGCCATTCATTTGTCATTGTTTGCTCAACTAATTATTTCAGGAATCTCATTGCAACAAAGCATTATTTTTTCTAAATCACATGCATGTCCATCACAATGAAGCTAACAGAGTAAATGACAGAAGCCACAGATGGGGGCAATAAAAAACTGATTGGACAACGTGAGGGACAGAAGAAGTCAATTTTCCACACTTATACCCATTTGCTGTTTTTATACCCATTTGCTGTTTTCTTGATTTTGAGATCACTTATTTTAGAAGGGTGCATTTTAACATTGGAGTTTTGCCATGTTATTTCACTTCTTTGACTTTTATCATCATTTGATATTGCTTAATCAGTTCACTTGTTTACATCTTTTCCATAAATCACATGTAAGTCTCTGAAGCTCAGAAAAGTGTGCCAAGCCCCTAGATACATGGTTCTTACCCCCAACTGCACATGAGATTGGGAAGTTTTAAAAAACCCCAGTGCCAGTCAGGCTCGGTGGCTCAGCCTGTAATCCCATGCCTTTGGGAGGCTGAGGTGAGTGGATTGCCTGAGCCAGCTGGTTAGTGGCCTGTCTGAGCAGGCGAGGCCTCATCTCTACAATAAAATCAAAAATAAGCCGGGCTCGGTGCCTCAGCCTGTAATCCTGCGCCTTTGGGAGGCTGAGGTGAGTGGACTGCCTGAGCCCATGGGTTTGAGACCTGCCTGGGCAGCGAGACCTCATCTCTACATTAAATAAAAAAAATCAGCTGGGCATGGTAGCACATGCCTGTAATTTCGCTACTCAGAAGGCTGAGGCAGAAGGATCGCCAGAGCCCAGCAGGTCGAGGCTGCGGTGGCCAGGAGCAGCCACTGCACTCCAGTCTGGGTGACAGAGTGATACTCCAACTCCAAAAAAAGGAGAAAGAAACCCCAGTGTCAGTCAGGTGTGGTGTATAATCCCAGCACTTTGGGAGGCCAAGGTGAGAGGATTGCCTGTGGCTACGAGTTTGAGACCAGTCTGGGCAAATTGGCAAGACCTCAACTCTACAATAAATCAAAAAATTAACCATGCATGGTGGCACATGCCTACATTTCCAGCCACTTGGAAGGCTGAGGCAGAAGGATCACCTGAGCCCACCAGATCGAGGCTGTAGTGGCTGTGAACATGCCACTGCACTCCAGTCTGGGCAACAGAGTGAGACTCCAATTAAAAAAAAAAACCCAGTGTCAAGGCCACACTTCAAACTGATTAACTCAGAATCTCTAGACTTAGTTTTTATACTCCCCAAGTTATTCCAGTGGGCATCCATGACTGAGAATCCAGCCCAAAGCAGATGCTTAAAATACAAAAACATTCAACTGTTGAGCTGAGGATCAGGACACCCAAGTCCTTATCCCAATTCTACTACTGCTTAGTATCAGCCTTGCCAAGACTAGCTTTCTTACCTGTTAAATGAGGAATTGCAGATGATGAGGAATAATGTCCCACTGGGTCTAAGAGTCTGTGACTGTCACTTCACTCAATTCCAACACTCTGCTCAATGTTGGGGACACAGCAGCCTGTTTCCCGCACTTGAGGAACTCATTTTACTGTGTAGTACAACAATTATCGAGACACAAAGTGGTACATGTAGAATTAGATGCTGGACTGGCTGCTAAGAAAATACAAAGGGTGGCCAAGTAACCAGGGAGTCAGGGACACTTTTCAAAGAAGGTGCAGCT
>NW_007256158.1:1157-7068 GCF_000164805.1 Carlito syrichta | reverse complement strand
GAGATAATATAGTCACCACTTCACAGCACCATCATGAGGGTTAACAGAAAAAATGTACATGAAGTACTTGACTACATACTGTCTTAGTAAATGCAGTGCTCAAACCATCAACTGTCAGTAGGGAAAGAGAAGAAAATGCTTCCTGATGGAATTTTTTCTGAGGTATTGCTGCTGCACAGAGACAGACCCTCCCAGGAGTAAGCCAGTGGGGAGCCAGCTGGGGATATCAAACCAAGGTTCACTCCTGGGATCTGAGGTGTCCGGGGGGGAATATGCAAAGGAGCTTCCTGTGGTTAGACAATCTCTCATAATTTCACACCCAGAATATCCTAGCACAAAGACCTGGAGATCAGCATTTCATTCTTATACTTACATAATGCCTCTCTGAAGAGATTCTCACAGTTACCTTCATTTACTAAGTGCCTATTTACTGGGTGCCTACTATGTAGCAGGCACCATGTTAGGTGCATCAGAATTAAAAGTGAAGAAGCAGCCCTACCCTCAAAGGGCTCTTGAACAGGTTTAATACAGTGGAAGGGGGGAGAAGCAAAGTAGGGCACCTTCTTTCCCATTCCACTGGTAGAGAATCTAAGTCCCCAAAAGTGAAATAATTCAAAAGATCTACCCTTAAGTCATATACATTACCTATAGACATTACAGTGGATCTTTAGAGAAACAATGATGCCAGTCTAAAGTTACCCACCAGGGCAGTTCTCTGCCGTGTACAAAAGGCTTCAAAGTCTACAAATATGAGGCTTGCTCAAGAGCTCAAAATACTCAAGTGGCATAGTCTGGACTTGAGCCCAGTTCTGATAACACATTTTTTACTCCCTCAATGTACTCACCATCCCTATCCGTTCATCTTCAAGATTCCTGAGGACAGTCGCAAACTCCTGCAAAGACCTTGCTTGAAAAGAAAAGGGGTACATGAGGTAGGGGGATAGTGACTGGGGAGCCTTTCCAGGTCTGATGATTATGTATGGACTTAAATTCTGGGCGTGGTAGCACATGCCTGTAATTTTGGCTACTTGGAAGGTGGAGGCAGAAGGATCGCCGGAGCCCAGCATGTCGAGGCTGCGGTGGCTGGGAGTGGCCACTGCACTCCAGTCTGGGTGACAGAGTGAGACTCCAACTCAAAAAAAAAAAATTCCTTGGCACATGCAGACACCTAAAGTCAATTGCTTCCCAAGGCTCCCTTTATCTTTTAATCACTAACCATTAAGGATAACCCAGAAATGCAGGTTAATTGCACCTGGCATGCTAGCTAGCAAAGGATTTCTTCAAGGAAAAGGCCTGCAGTTCCTGAGAGTACCCAGGACTGGTGAGTTGCTGGCAGGTTCCCAAGCCACAGACTGGAAGGGGCAGAGTTCCATTTAGGAGCTGAAGGATTTCCTGCCCAGGATTCAACCTCCTCAACCTTTGTCATAGGGTTGCATCAGAACCCAGCCTTTTCTTTGGTGCCAGAACTAAGTAGTGTTGCTGGTGTTGGGGACCACATCTTTGGCCTCTTCTTGGACTCCTCCTCTCTGACGCTTAAGGCCACGGTTAATAGAATGCAGCTTGCAGCATGGCACCCAGATGCAGGCAGTTGCCTCTACCTGAATTATTGACAAAGGCCATAAACATTAAGTGAAACAGGCCGGGCTCGGTGGCTCAGCCTATAATCCCAGCACTTTGGGAGGCCGAAGTGAGTGGATTGCCTGAGCCCATGGGTTTGAGACCTGCCTGGGCAACTTGACAAGACCTCATCTCTACAACAGATCAAAAAATAGCTGAGTATGGTAGCGGGCACCTGTAGTTCCAGCTACTTGAAAGGCTGAGGCAGAAGGATCGCTGGAGCCCAGCAGGTCGAGATTTCGGTGGCTGGGAGCAGCCATTGCACTCCAGTCTGGGTGACAGAGTGAGACACCAACTCAAAAACAAAAAAAAGCATTTAAGTGAAACCGCAGCCTCAACCTGCTGGGCTCCGGTGATCCCTTCTGCCTCAGCCTTCCAAGTAGCTGGAACTACAGGCTTGCACTACCACGCCCGGTTAATTTTTTTGATTTATTGTAGAGATGAGGTCTCGCCTGCCCAGGCGGGTCTCGAACCCACGGGCTCAGGCAATCCACTCACCTCAGCCTCCCAAAGGCACAGGATTACAGGCTGAGCCACCGAGCCTGTCTAACTTTCTCAATTATTGCTCATTTAATTGGAGTCAACTGAGATACCCAATGTATGAAAAACAAGGTACAATGACATGATGTTGGCAAATCCTTAGTGCTCAGGGCCACTTACAGATGGAGGCAGGTATGAAGAGTGACCCATCTCAGCCTCTTGCAAAGGAAGCAAAACGGAAAGGCATGGCCTCAGTGGACCTGACAGTGAGCTCCTCATTATCTCTCAAGGCAGTGGCAGCAACAAAGCCCAGTCAGCTGTTGCCAGGCCAGAACATGGGGTAACAGAATAGAGTCTTAAACTTCAAACCAACCTGGAAAACTGGAACTTTAGATAAATTTATTTATATGGCAATTCAGTTTTTAAAATGAGAGCCAAACAAAACGGGGTTGCATTCTGATCTCAGCCTACGAGCTTCCAGTTTGCAACCTCTGATCTAATTCTCTCCCAGCCACCTGTGTTCTACTTTAGTTCGAAGCTGTTAGGATGGGGGTTGGCAGGGAAGGACATCGCAAATACAGCCAGAAGAACAGCAGTAAAGGCAGATGGAGAGGAAAGTTCTACTACACAACTTCAAGCTTTCTCCTGTGTGCCAGAGGGTAAGGAAGGCAACATCAGAGCTCTGGGAGACCAGAGCAATCCCATCCTCACATAGCTCTGTCTCTTCACTACCACTGTGGGCTCCCATCTTTACTACCCTTAGAGAGTTTCCATCCCATGAGAAAGGCTTTGCTAGGATGTTGAATGCTATGACAAACAATGTTGTGTTGACTTACCTATACCCATCTCATCATCTATTTCTACATCTCCTATGCATTGAAATTTAAATTCATTTAAGGAATCTGCAAACTTTTACTTTGCTGAAAACAAATCTAGAGAGAAAAAGAAAAATCAGAAATTACTGAAAGTAAATTGGCTTTCTGATTTGCTGACCTTCTTGTTCCTTCTGTGAAAATGACAGCAAAATATTTGTTCTGGTCAATTTAGAAGCACAAAATAAGCTGGGCTCGGTGGCTCAGCCTTGTAATCCCGCTCCTTTGGGAGGCTGAGGTTAGTGGATTGCCTGAGCCTGTGGGTTCGAGACCCACCTGGGCAAGTCAGCGAGACCTCATCTCTACAATAAATCAAAAATTAGCCAGGCATGGTAGTGTGCACCTGTAGTTCCAGCTACTTGGAAGGCTGAGGCAGAAGGCTCACTGGAGCCAAGCAGGTTGAGCCTGCAGTGGCCAGCAACAGCCACTGCACTCCAGTCTGGGTGATAGAGTGGGACTCCAAATCAAAAAAAAAAAAAAAAAAAGAAGAAGAAGCACAAAATAATAAATACTTATTAATAACACTCAGCATTGTATAATGTTTTTGTTCTATTTGTTTTAACAATGTAAGTTCTAGCTCTACTTACTCAAGCACACAATGAGTCCTGTCATCTCCATCTAACATGCATGGGAAAGCCTGGGTGACAGAGAGCCAAACTCAGTATCCACAGCTAGCAAGTTGCTCTGCCACTGTCCCTCCATGTGGTCAATGCAGCTACCCTGTGTCTGACTCAATGACACCTTCCCCTAGGTCTAACCCATAATGAAAGCTTTCTTTGGGCAGGGAGGAAGGGGAAAGCTAGAAGGATAGGCTGGGAACTGCCCCATTCCCCAGCATAGGAGCACTCAGCCTTCCTCTTCTGACTCTAGGACAGCAGAGCTCCAACACTCTACAGAGCAGAGTGACTGGCTAACCCGACAAAGTTCCACCTGATCCATTTTCCTGGGGGGCTACCTCCACCACCACCAGGAAAACAAAGCCCTGGAAGTGTTTTGTATTGAGTTTAAAAACACACTCCAAGCCGGGCTCGGTGGCTCAGCCTCTAATCCCACACCTTGGGAGACTGAGGTGAGTGGATTGCCTGAGCCCGCGGGTTCGAGACCCACCTGGGCAACTTGGCAAGACCTCATCTCTACAATAAATAAAAAATCAGCTGGGCGTGGTAGCATGCACCTGTAATTGTGGCTATTCGGAAGGCTGAGGCAGAAGGATTGCCAGAGCCCAGCAGGTCGAGGCTGCGGTGGCTGGGAGTAGCCACTGCACTCCAGTCTGGGCAACAAAGTGATACTCCAACTCACACAATTAAATAAATAAAAATAAAAACAAACAAACAAACAAACAACACACTCCACACATAGTATGTATAACAAGAACTCTCAGAGGCCCCTGCCAAATGCAAAAAATAAACATTCATTTGAAATAGTAATAAAAGTCAATGATTATTCCTGAGCCTTCAGCTTCTGTTAAGGATATGAATCCACCAAGGAACCTTTAAGTGGACTGACAGATCTGGTTGCTCAGTACAAATGTGCTTAACTTTATTCCATGTACAGCCTTCCTGCAGATTAGGTTAATCATTCAAATTACCCACATACACTGAAGAGGAAATGACATTATGTTCAAATTCCCAGAGGAAGAAAACAGGAGGCACAAGTGGCAATAGGGCCTGGCTCTAATGAGACATAGAGGAGGGGTATATATTCCAGCTTCACAGGCTAACTCAACCTTCTAGAAGAAAAGCATCCATTAGTCTCACTACTGCTCTTTCTTAGCTCCCAGATTTGTCCCTCGAGGGAGGGATCATGCCTTTCTTTCTATTGTGTTTGGTTTGTTTCCTCTCCATGGACCTTGAAAGGCACAGGAAACAGTCAGAAGGGCATCTCCCGAGATGGCGCTAAACACTATATGGAACCAAAGACAACAAAGGCCCTAAGCTCCTGCTTTTCCCGCGCGTGTGAAACTTAAACCTATACACAAATATTATCTCCCTATAGGAATACTACCTCATAGCCCCCTCCAATAAAGATCCTAATACGGCACTGGCCACCCCCTCCCTAACTGATAAATACAGACCTCTCTCACCATCGCCCTCTCACTCTCCCTCCCTTACCAGGTGGTTACAGACCCTCTTCCCTCTTTCTGTAGCTGCTGCTCTAATAAATCTCTTGGCCTCAAAGGGTGTTGAGTCTCGCTGCACGCCACCATCTTTCAGACCTGGTAGCATATCCTGCTCAGTGTGTGCTAAATAGATGTGTGTGGGGGGGGCATTGGGTACAAACCCAACCCCAGTCAGTGTCTTTTCAGCAGTGACTTTTAATGGAAGAGCTAAGCATGGGCCATGCTGTTGTTCTTAGGCCTGGGGCTCAGGCTACTGCAAGAAGACCAGCAGCTCCTGCTGTACAAAACACTCTGCCCTGCCTGAAAGAGGAAGGCACATGGGGTCGAGAAGAAGAACAACCATCTCAGGTCTCTTCCTGGTTCAGTCACTTTCATGGAATAGTCCTTGCCAAAAAGTCAAAAGTTGCTGGCAGAGGACTCAGGCATCTATCAAAACCAGCCAGCCTAGACTGAGGCTCTCTCTCAGAACACAAATCACTCCCTGGCAAGTCAAGAAAGAAACAGATGCATCTGAAATCAGAACACCATGGGGAGGAAGGACAGAAGAGGCCATAGACAGGCAGGTGAAAAAAGCGAGAGAATATTCTAGAATGGAAGACAAAGCCCTCCAAGAGCCCCAAGAGGTGTGCCCATTGAGTGTGGGTGTGGTTGTATACATTCCTATTTTAGCAAGGAGTAACAACAGGTCTGCTCATCCCCCAACCTGACAATCCTCCTGTGCCTCCCCAGAAGGCAAGAATGACTCAAACCAGACAGTCACACTTCAACAAAATAGACAAAGGTGAAATGCAAGCCAGGCTTGGGAAAGCTCCCAGCACACATC
>NW_007256158.1:0-433 GCF_000164805.1 Carlito syrichta | reverse complement strand
AGAGTCCTCAGCCTATGGGTTGGGGAGCAAGAATCCAGTGAACACCCTAGACAGGCCCTCTGTACATGGCACAGTTCATTCTAGGCAAATCTGGGCTCTTCTTTTCCAATACAGAATTCCTCCAGTAGCGGACTCAGGGAAGGTAACCAGGCTGTGCTGGGGGCTCACAGAAGTTAAAGGACTGACATAAAAGCTCACAGCCACTAAGACGGGAACCTGTGACTTACTCAAGATCCTTGTAGCCTGAAGAAATGTCATACCACTTCACCCCACTAAGAAAACCCTCTAGGCCGGGCTCGGTGGCTCAGTCTGTGATCCTGCACTTTGGGAGGCCGAGGTGAGTGAATTGCCTGAGCCTGTGGGTTCGAGACCCGCCTGGGCAACTTGGTGAGACCTCATCTACACAATAAATCAAAAAATTAGCTGGGCGTGG
>NW_007256157.1:135138-148885 GCF_000164805.1 Carlito syrichta | reverse complement strand
AGGCGTGCACTACCACGCCCAGCTAATTTTTGATTTATTGTAGAGATGAGGTCTTGCCAAGTTGCCCAGGCGGGTCGTGAAAAAAGACATTTTTTTTATTGTAAATGAGTGCTACCTATATTGATATTTGTAAAGTACTTAAATTAGTGCCTGACATGAAGAACTCTAAATGTTTAATAAATATTTAATAAATATTTTAAAAATTAAAGTTATATGGGTTTAGGATAAGATACTGACTTAATATATTAAGTATATTTATAAAACAACTAATTTTCTGTTTCTCAGGAAGAAAAGTGTTTTCTGTATTTGCCTGTTGAAAATTAAAATAGGCCGGGCTCGGTGGCTCAGCCTATAATCCCAGCACTTTGAAAGGCCAAGGCGAGTGGATTGCTTGAGCCCACGGGTTCGAGACCCACCTGGGCAACTTGGTGAGACCTCGTCTCTACAATTAAAATCCAAAAAATTAGCCGAGCATAGTAGCACATGCCTGTAGTTCAGGCTATTTGGAAGACTGAGGCGGAAAGATCGCCGGAGCCCAGCAGTTCGAGGCTGTGGTAGCCGGGAGCGTGCCGCTGCACTCCAGTCTGGGTGACAGAGTGAGACTCCAACCCGAAAAGAAAAAATTAAAATAAATTCACGTTAGGGTATTTACATTTCTGACCAGCAGTTGCCCTCCCACTGTACCATGTCCTAAAATTATCTTGTAGAGTTAAAGCTATTAAAAATTGTGGCATTTTTAAGAATCAGGAATTAAAGTAAGGAAGTTTTCAGTGAGATATGATGACTTGAACCCTACTGACAAATGTCATTAGCTTTTGTACACCGTTCTTTCCATGGTTGGATCTGTGGTTCATAACGTGCAGGCAAGTTGTATCATTGCTACTATAACAGTCTTCCAAAAGTCTCACCATTGGTGGTTTATAGGAAGAAACTTGGCTCATACTGCCTTTTACCCTTATCTTTAGAATTAGCATAAAATAATCAAAAACAATGTTTTAAATTTACTTCTGACTGATTATTTCAGGAGTGTGCAATAAAAGGCATAATAGTGCACAGATTTTGAACCATACAACCTGAGTTGTATCTAGGCTAAACCACAGTCTTCCTTCCATTTATTTATTTACTTAATTTTTTTTTTTTTTTGAGTTGGAGTCTCACTCGGTCACCCAGACTGGAGTGCAGTGGCCGCCGACCACCGCAGCCTCGCCTGCTGGGCTCCGGCGATTCTTCCTTCCGCCTCAGCCTTCCCAAGTAGCCGGAATTACAGGCGCGCGCTACCACACCCGGCTGATTTTTTGATTTTTATTGTAGAGATGAGGTCCCGCTGCCCAGGCGGGTCTCGAACCCGCGGGCTCAGGCAATCCACTCACCTCAGCCTCCCAAAGGCGCGGGATTACAGGCTGAGCCACCAAGCCTGGCTTTTTATTTTTATTATTTTTTGGTGTCGGAATCTTACTGTCACCCAGGCTGGAGTGCAGTGACACATCATGGCTATTTCAGCTTCAACCTCCTGGACTCGCGATCTTTCACCTCAGCCTTCCAAGTAGCTGGAGCTAGAGGCAGACATCATCGTGCCCTGCTAATTTTTTTTTTCTTTTTCTTTCTTGTAGATACTAGGTTTTGCCGAGGTACCCATGCTGGTCTCGAATCCTGGGGCTCAGGCAGTTCTCTGGCCTCTGCCTCCCAAAATGCTGGGATTATAGGCATCAGCCACTGCTCCCAGTCCTTCCTTCCTTTAAGCTGTTATGTTGTGAATCTTCTCAGTAAATCATTTCACTCTCAAGTTACTTGACAAGGCCATAAGTTTACCTCTACAAAATTGTTGGTGACAAAAATTTTTGAAAATTCTTTTCCTGATTGCCTTCTTTGTGTATAAAGAAGGGAATGAAGCCAGGCTCAGCCTGTAATCCCGCGTCTTTGGGAGGCTGAGGTGAGTGGATTGCCTGAGCCCGTGGGTTCGAGACCCGCCTGGGCAGACGAGACCTCATCTCTACAATAAAATAAAAAAATTAGCCGGGCGTGGTAGCGTGCGCCTGTAATTCCGGCTACTCGGAAGGCTGAGGCGGAAGGATCACCGGAGCCTAGCAGGTCGAGGCTGCTGTGGCCAAGAGCGGCCACTTCACTCCGGTCTGGGAGACAGAGTGAGAATCCAACTCAAAAAAAAAAAGAAGGGAATGAAGTTACTAATAAAGGCATCATAGTTAATGGTGTGGGTTATGGAACTATACTGGCTGGGTTCAAAATGTTATGTTATAGTTGCCAAGTTGCTTGGCACCCTAAATGCCATATTCTAATGGATTTTAAATAGGATCACATGCCCAAAATTGTAATCCTGATTGATACGGTTTCAGATGTAGAGAACCAGTTTAAAAAGACTGGGCCTAATGAGGTGATGAGGTCCTAATCTAAGGCAGTTGTAAAGGAGTAATGGGAATGAGTCTGAAAAATTAATTAAGATTCGGTGTAGGTTTACAGGATCCTTGGTCTTTGTTTACTCTCGATTCCCCGGTGCTTCAGCGCCGTGTCTGACATACAGCATGAATATGGATATATAACATGGACATTTATTGAATCCAGTAGGTAGTGGGAAATATCTGAATGTAGTGTTCTTTTGTTTTTATATTATTTGTTGAATATTGGAATCACATATACAGTATTGATTGTGTTACTTTGTGCCAGCAAGTCTTACTAATAAGACCTTTAGGGATTTTTGTCCCTGTGTTAAATGTTCCTAAACTGTTTATATTTTATATATCTTGGGCTTTGCTTTTTACTTTTCCTGTTTGTCAGTGTTTGGTCCTATCTTGTGCTTTTTGTGTTCTTTTGTTTGCTAACTTTATGGTTTTGTTATGTAACTTAGAAGCAACCTGTATAGCCCGGGCGACTGAGTGAGACGCTAATTCAAAAAAAAAGATAGGAAAAATAGTTCCCTGAAGCTCCCTTTCTTTTAACTGCCTAGATTTGTGTGTGGCTTCCTCTCCCTCTTTTTCTTGTTTAGGTGACTTACCTGTATGGTGATGGGTAGTTGGACATCTGGAGCATCTTTGCTCTGGAGCAAAAAACAAAATTCAAAATCAAATAACCAACTACAGTGCAGCAAAAATTAAGTACAGTGTATTCCCATCTTATTACATTTAGTGGAGGGAGGAGGGAAAGGGGTTTAGGAGATAGAGGGAATAGTGATGAGAAAGTTGGTTGTTACTTTATTTCCTAACTTTGGTAGCAGAACTCTAAGGGACATAGAAAAACAAAAGTCAGAGTCTGTTGGTCAGAGTAACCAAAAGTGTCAGGAGTCAGTATAGTCTGTATTTGAGCGCACTCTGTGGTAGACTATGGGCTCTAATACAGACTATACTGACTTATGATCCTTCCAAGTAGCTGGGACTACAGGTGTGCACCATCATGCCCGGCTAATTTTTTTAGTTATTGTAGAGATGAGATTTTTCCAAGTTGCCCAGGCTGGTCTCGAGCCTGTGAATTCAGCCAGTCCTGTTGCCTGTGCCTCCCAAAGTACTAGGATTATAGGCATGAGCCACCGTACCTGGCCCAGGGCTTACATTTTAACAGATTGTTTTAGGTTGGGCAGGGTGGCACCCACATGTAATTCTAGCACTTTGGGAGGCTGAGGTGGAAGGATTGCTTGAGCCCAGGAATACATATACATTTTTTTGAGTTGGTCTCACTTTGCCTCTGAGGCTAAAATGCAGTGGCATGATCATAGCTAACCACAGCCTCAAACTCCTGGGCTCAGGTGAACCTTCTGCCTCAGCCTCTCAACCAGCTGGTACTACAGGCATGCACCAGAACACCCAGCTAATTTTTTTTCTTTTTTTTTTTGGAGAGATGAGATTTTGCTGTTTGCCCAGGCTGGTCTCAAACTCCTGGGCTCAAGTAATCTTCCCACCTCAGCCTCCCAAAGTGCTGGGATTATGAGCCACTGCGCCTGGCTGAAACCAGGAATTTGAGACCAGCCTGGGCAATAATAGTGAGGGAGATCTCATCTCTTTAAAAAAAAAAAAAAAAAACTGTCAAATTAGCCGGGTGTGGTAGTGCAGTACGCGCCTGTAGTTCCGGCTACTCGGAAGGCTGAGGCGGAAGGATCGCCAGAGCCCAGCAGGTCGAGGCTGCGGTGGCCGGGAGCGGTGTCTGCAAACTCAAAAAAAAAAGCTCTAAAACTGTGTAGAATAGACATATGCTTCATACAGAGAGGCAGTAACAATTGAAATTACAAGTCTGAGTAGAATTTGCAGGGGTTTTTTTTTTTCTTTTTTAATTTTTTTTTTGTGTGTGTGGATATTGAGTAAGATACCATAGAGAGGTATAGTCAAGCCTTATGGCCCTGATATACCTACTTTGGGTTTGTGGGGCCCCCCCCTTGCATTAATGGAGACACATGAAAACAAGGCAGACAAACGTTTTGGACATAATGTATACAAGCAGTGATGAAAAGTTTGCATTAAGACAGCGACAAGCCGAACTCAGTGGCTCATCCTGTAATCCCGCACCTTTGGGAGGCTGAGGTGAGTGGATCGCCTGAGCTCGCGGGTTCGAGACCCACCTAGGCAGCAAGACCTCATCTCTACAATAAAAACAAAAAACAAAAAAAAAACAGCCGGGCGTGGTAGTGCTTGCCTGTAATTCCGGCTAATCAGAAGTCTGAGGCAGAAGGATCGCTGGAACCCAGCAGGCGAGACTGCGGTGGCCAGGAGCGGCCACTGCACTCCAGTCTGGTTGACAGAGTGAGACTCCAACTGAAAAAAAAAAAAGACAGCGACAGTGTGTAGGGAGACATGAGAAGAATTTATGTGTGTATGTGTTTAGAGGTAGAATTTAAGAATCCTGTGATAGGACTGGATCTGGCAGAGGAGTGAAAATTCAGCATATCCTGTAGCTATAGAATCCTGAGTTAGCTTTCTGGAGGCTCTGTGTTTCTAGTAGGTGATGATTGATCTATAGTTGAGATCCTATGTGGAAGAATAGGATTGAACAGAAGGGAGAGGTAGCTTCAGACTTTATATTTAGGGCATGAAGTTTATCCTGGTTCAGTATTGTCCTATGACAATTTTATTTCTTTCAGATGTTTGAATTATTTAAAGTAATTTTTAAATAATAATTTTCAGAGATTAATAAAACTGCATTTCATCCTCGTTATCAGTGAAACATTTGGCTTTTGAATAATAAATATTCTGTTCTTTTTCAGTTAATCATTACATAATATGATGGCTCTAGGTGAACTTAATGTAAACATAGTAAAGAAACGACTTTTAAAAATACATAGGGGGAAAAAGAAAAGAAAGAGAGAAAAAAGAATGAAACAAAAAAATAAGAACTGTTAGAGGTTGCCACATTACTTTAAGGTCCAAACAGTTAACTTAATAAAGAAGCTAAGTTGAAGAATGCTGTGGAGTCTGGAGTTTTTCATGCTCTATCTAAAGGGTTTAGAGTCAAAAGTTATTAAAAACATTATTATCAGTGTCCCTAAATAAAAACGGTCATATCAATTTTTTATGTTTTATATAAACGTAAAAATACTTCTGGAGTAAGTATTCAGATGCTTTGACACAAAAAAAATCTAATGTATTTAAGGGTTAGATGACTTGTTAAGCTGAATTAGCTATAGTTAGTTTGTATATTTAAATTAAGGAGCTTAAACATGATGTCATGTAGACTTTTTTTTTGGTTGACACGGTGTCTCACTATATTGCCCAGGCTGGTCTTGAACACTTGACCTCAAGTAATCCTCCTGCCTTGGTCTCCCAAAGTGCTGAGATTATAGGCATGAGCCACTACATCCGGCCTGTATGACTTTTTTTGAGTTGGAGTCTCTCTCTGTCGCCCAGGCTGTAGTGCAGTGGCACTCTCACAGCCACTCCACCATCAACCTGCTGGGCCCCAGTGATCCTTCCGCCTCAACCTTCCAAGTAGCTGGAACTATGGGCGCTTACTACTACGCCCGGCTAATTTTTTATTTATTGTAGGGACGAGGTTTCGCCATGTTGCCGGGCTGGTTTCAAACCCATGGGCTCAGGCAGTCCACTCACCTTGGCCTCCCAAAGTGCTGGGACTACAGGCTGAGCAGCTGAGACCAGCCCTGTGTGACTTTTAATGGAGATTAATGGCAAGCCTTGTTTAGCAGATAGAGTTAAAACAAGATAATTAAAAGCATTTCTAAAATATTTTTGAATATTTACGAAAATAGCTCTATAAATTTACTGTACCCAAGGCCCCTAAATCTTGTTCTTAATCCTGAAAGTAGGTTTTCATTAGCACACTTTTTGTATAGTTTTTTCTAATATAAAAAGGGGATTTTCAGCCGGGCTCGGTGGCTCAGCCTTTAATCTCGTGCCTTTGGGAGGCTGAGGTGAATGGATTGCCTGAGCCCACGGGTTTGAGACCCACCTAGGCAACTTGGCGAGACCTCATCTCTACAATAAATCAAAATGAACCGGGTGTGGTAGCGAGCGCCTGTAGTTCCAGCTACTTGGAAGGCTGAGGCGGAAGGATTGCCGGAGCCCAGCAGGTCGAGGCTGCGGTGGCCGGGAGCAGCCAGTGCACTCCAGTCTGGGTGACAGAGTGAGACTCCAACTCAAAAAAGAAAAAAATTGTCTTTCTAAATTAGGAAGTGAAATAGGAAAGAGACTAATTATGTCCTCATAAAATGAGGACTAAAATTTGATTTTCCTCTGCTTTCTTTTAGATGGGAATGATGAATAATCCCAATCCTTACGGTTCACCGTATACTCAGAATTCTGGACAGCAGATTGGAGCCAGTGGCCTCGGTCTCCAGATTCAGACAAAGACTGTACTACCGAATAGCTTATCTCCATTTACTATGGACAAAAAAGCAGTTCCTGGTGGAGGAATGCCCAATATGGTGAGTACCTATCGATTACAAATTTGTTTTCAGACTGGCGTTTTGATAAAAGAATTGTGTTAGACTTTCACGCACTCTACAATTTATACTAGGATCAAAAGTTATTAAAAATATCATTATCAGTAAAATACTGGGAACCTAAATCGATGTGTATTGGATGCTCCCTATGAATTAGGAGGCTTGTTCCTTCTTTCCATTTCACTTTGTGTTTTGTTCCCTGAGGTTATTGATTAGCTTCAATAGAAGTATCTGGGCTCCTATAATGAAGTTTTAGGCACCTACCGTTCTTCAGCTTTGGTTTGTGAGCATTTCTGTAGAATAAGAAAACGGATCCTTTCTCCTTGGGGAGAGGATTATATTGTTTTATTCTACTGTACAAAAGTAACTTCCCTCTCAGAATTTTTATATTGCTCTAAAAAGTGGTTTTTGTTACAGATAATTTTTGGAAACTTCTAATATTGTTATTTTTTAAAAGTAAAAATATTTCTAGTTGTAAACTTGTCAAATAGCCTGTATTCACCATTGGAAAAATATTATTCTATAATAATTTTATTTTTCTTCCAGATGTTTTAGGTTTTTCTTTGTGTCATAATATTCAATAATGCCTATAGATGCCTCACTTTCCCTCTTCTACTGGTGTTTATTGTGTCCTTTTCTTCGCTTTTTCTCTGTTTATTATAATCCTTTGATTATATCACAGTTTATTTTCTTACTGAATTGAGCCTCTTTCTTTTTTTTGTTTTGTTTTGGTTTTTTTGAGTTTGATTCTCACTCTCACCAAGGCTGGAGTGCAGTGGCATATTCTCATGGGTACCATAGCCTCAACCTGCTGGGCTTAGGTGATCCTTCTGCCTCAGTCTTCAAAACAGCTGGAACTATAGGCATGGGCCACCACTCCCAGACAATTTGTTTTTTTCTTTCTTATTTTTTGATTTATTGTAGAGATAAGGTCTTGCCATGTTGCTCAGGCTGATCTTGAACCCATTGACTTAGGCAGTCCTCTTGCCTCCACCTCCCAAAGTTTGGGAATTACAGTCATGAGCCACTAAGCCCAGCCTGTATTGAGCTTCTTGATGGCAGGCACCATTGATTATTTATATTTGAATTTTCTGTGTCAAGAAATGGTATCTGTTATGTAGTAAACCAACCATAAAAGTTTTAATTGAAAATATCCAAGTATCTGTTTATTAGAAGATAGATAGCACACTCTGACACCTGCCATTAAATGTGTCTTTATTGTTATATCCCTAGGGCCAACAACCGGCCCCACAGGTCCAGCAACCTGGCCTGGTGGCTCCAGTCGCCCAAGGGATGGGATCTGGAGCACATACAGCTGATCCAGAGAAGCGCAAGCTCATTCAGCAGCAGCTTGTTCTCCTTTTGCATGCTCACAAGTGCCAGCGTCGGGAGCAGGCTAATGGGGAAGTGAGGCAGTGCAACCTTCCCCACTGTCGCACTATGAAGAATGTCCTAAACCACATGACACACTGCCAGTCAGGCAAGTCCTGCCAAGGTGAGTAGATTCACAGGGTTACTATACTTAACAATTAACAAAATTAACAATTTTTACAGTAAAGGAGAAGAGAGAAAACATGTTCGTCTATTTTGAGATGATATGTTTAGTATTTGGAGTGATAGCATGTTTAGTATTTGATTGGAGTGATAGTATTATAGGTGAATATATATGTCCAAGTGCATCAAAAAGTACATGTATACAAAAGCATTTTTTCTATGCAAGTTTACCTTAATAAGGTTTTTAAAAAACATTCCATTGTCTGGATGTACCACAATTTATCCATTCACCTGGTAAAGGATATCTTGACTGTGTCCATTTTTTGACAGTTATGAATAAACAAAGTCAATTTTGAAACTCCCTTAATGATAGTTTCTTACTTCATTTTAGGAAATGATAAAAATTAAGTGTAATTTTGAGTGAGTGAGTAGGGATGTGGAAAGAGAGAAAATTGCAAAAATCTTCCCTTTTGTGCTGATTTTAATAGACTTTGATTTGCCCCAGCGTAGCGACTTTAATGTTATGAGGGCTTGCTAACTATCATGTAGGTAAATATCCAGTTTTTTATATTTTCACTCAATCAGTTTTACCCAAGTTAATACAATTTGTGTGTGGAGTAATTAAAAACTTTTTATGGTATGTGTCATAACATTGATTTAGAATACCTTGTAAGGTAGGTTGTGTGTCATAGTGGTAAGAAATGAGGGCTCTAGAGCCAGACTGCTTGAGTTTGAATCTTTGTGCAAATTTCTTAACCATTTTTTTTTTGTGCCTATTTTCTCAGCTGTAAATTCTGAATTTTAGTAGGAGCTACCCTGTAACCTATTGTTATGAGGATGAAATGAGTTAATACATTTGTAGCATTTGTTATGTGGTCAATAAGTTACCTGTTATTAATGTAAAAATATAACCTGCTCTTAAGGAAAAAAAATTTTCTTCTCTTTAGTGGCACACTGTGCATCTTCTCGACAAATCATTTCACACTGGAAGAATTGTACAAGACATGATTGTCCTGTGTGTCTCCCCCTCAAAAATGCTGGGGATAAGAGAAATCAACAGTGTAAGTGAAGTCTTTTGATGGTTTATATCAAAAGTATTTTTTAAATCTCACCAATGACACTTGATACTATTTAGGATACTTCTTGTGCATCTTTTTTGGAACATTTTAGATTTTGAGGTCCCTGTAAGTACCTGGTGTTGTACAATGTTGAAGAAATGGTTTTTTCTTTTTCTGCTTCCTTATTAATGCATAGAATTTTTTTTTTTTTGAGTTGAAGTCTCACTCTGTTGCCCACGCTGGAGTGCAGTGGCATGCTCACGGCCACTGCAGCCTCGACCTGCTGGGCTCAGGCAATCCTTCCACCTCAGCCTTCCAAATAGCTGAGACTACAGGCGTGCGCCACCATGCCCAGCTAATTTTTTTATTGTAGAGATGAGGTCTCACCAAGTTGCTCAGGCTGGTCTCGAACCTGTGGGCTCAGGCAGTTCTCTCATCTTGGCCTTCCAATGTGCTGGGATTATAGGCATGAGCCACTGCACCTGGCCTCGTGTGTAGAATTGAACTGCTTATGGAGTTCAAGGTTGCTATGAACTGTGACCACACCACTGCACTCCAGTCTGGGCGACAGAGCAAGACCCTGACTCTGCTAAAAATTATTAAGAATAATTTTTTTTTTTTTTGAATTGGAGTCTCACTCTGTCACTCAGGCTCACTCATGGCCACCATAACCTCCACCTGCTGGACTCAGGTGATCCTTCCGCCTCAGCCTTCCAAGTAGCCGGAATTACAGGCATGCGCTACCACGCCCAGCTGATTTTTTTTTTTTATTTATCGTAGAGATGAGGTCTCGCTGCCCAGGCAGGTCTCGAACCTGCGGGCTCAGGCAATCCACTCACCTCAGCCTCCTAAAGGCGCGGGATTACAGGCTGAGCCACCGAGCCTGGCTCATATTCATTTCTTATAAAAGCATTAGCAAGTGAATTTATGCACCATTTTGAGTGCATGAAAATGTAAAGATTATTGCTTTGGTATTGGGCAAGTTATTCTTTTATGCCTGTGACCTGCATAATCCAATAATTGGAAATTATTTAAACAAGGCTGAGGGTTTTTTTTTTTTTTTTAAATAATCTTGTGATAGAACGTTTTTCAGAGAAAAGACAAGCCAGAAGAAAAAATAAATTACATTTTAAAAGTGCATCTACACATCTCTCTAGCAAAAAAACATTAAGCATTTAGGATTAAAAAACAGTTTTGGGAAGTACATGTACAACATGTGAAAGGGGAATTAAATTTTATGGATTAATGAAAAAAATAAAATAACCCAGCAGAATATTGGGAATGGGAAATAGTTTACTAGATGGGGGAAACCCAACACAGTTCACTTTCTTTTTTTGAGTTGGAGTCTCTCTCTGTCACCCAGTCTGGAATGCAGTAGTATACTCACGACCAGCCTCAACCTGCTGGGCTCAGGTGATCCTTCTGTCTCAGCCTTCCAAGTAGCTGAAACTACAGGCGTGCGCCATCATGCCCAGCTAAATTTTCTTAATTTATTATAGAGATGAGGTCTCACCAAATTGCCTAGGCTGGTCTCGAACCGTTGGACTCAGGCAGTCCTCTCCCCTCGGCTGGAATTATAGGCGTGAGCCACCACACCCAACCAGTTCATTATTAAGTTAAGAAATGAAGTAAGATACCATTTCTTCTGTCACGCTGGCAGAAATAGAAATGATGCTGCCTGGTGTTAGCGTTTGTATGGCTCTCAAGCATTCATACACCATTCATGGGGACATTGATATATTGCCTGTGAGGAGGCTATTTGATATTGAGGACCAAAAACCTTTCATACCAGTGATCTCCTTTGACCAAGTAGTTCTTCATCTAGAAATTTTTCCAAGGAGATAAACTCCATGTACTAAGATGTTTCATAACCGCATAGCAGTAATTTTGTGTTTCTTGAAATTTATTCAAGGCATGTTATCCTTTTTATTCTCATCAAATTTAATGTTATAATACCACATATTTTGTCTTCTCTAGCAATTTTGACTGGAGCACCCGTTGGACTTGGAAATCCTAGCTCTTTAGGGGTGGGTCAACAGTCTACACCCAGCTTAAGCACTGTTAGTCAGATTGACCCTAGCTCTATAGAAAGAGCATATGCAGCTCTTGGACTACCCTATCAAGTAAATCAGATGCCGACACAACCCCAGGTGCAAGCAAAGAACCAGCAGAATCAGCAGTCTGGGCAGTCTCCCCAAGGCATGCGGCCCATGAGCAACATGAGTAAGTTTGTGTCATTACAGTAAACATATGATATTGATTGCATGTGTAAGTGGCATCTATAAATACAGGGTTAGCTTTCTAATTTGTTATATTCTTTCTCCTCTTTGCTGTGTGAGTTTTTGAAGTAATTATTTTAAAATTGCAGTGTAAAAGTCCCCTTACAATTCATCTACTAGAGGTAACAGTCACTGACACGTATTCCTTTTTTGCATATGCAAATTTAAATTTGTAGGAATGAGATCCCATGTATTCTATAACACTTTCTTTAACACTGTGTCAACATCTTTCTTAATCAGTACCCAATGTTTCCTTTTAAATGGTTATATAGTATGTCATTAAATATAACAGTCTATTATAGATGGACATCGAGGTTTCCTGTTATTTTGCTGTTTTACACAGTGCAGCAAATTGTTTTGGCTTGAGGTATTGTTTTGGCTTGAAATGTATATATAAATGAGTGTGGTTGTTAGTATAGATTTCCATATACCTGGCAGGAGAAATAATGTGCCTTTTGAGTACACTTGTTTGCCTCATTTCTTCCTATATGACTGAGAGGAGGGAAGGAGAAGAGTGAGAAGTATTCCAGTATCCTGATTTTGGATATATTATGTTTCTCTCATTCCATATAACATAAAAGAGCCTTGTCCCACAACTGTCAAGGCGAGAAGATTGCCTGAGCCCATGGGTTCAAGACCAGCCCGGGAAACTTGATGAGACCTCATCTCTACAGTAAATCAAAAAATTAGCCGGGTGTGGTGGCACACGCCTGTAGTTCCAGCTACTTGGAAGGCTGAGGGAAAGGATCACCTGAGCCCAGCAGGTCAAGGCTGCGGTGACTGTGAGCATGCCTCTGTACTCCAGTCTGGGTAACAGAGTGGGACTCCAACTCAAAAAAAAAAAAAAAAAAAAATGGAGGGAGGCAGACCCCTTGTAGTACAGGCTTCCCTAATAGTTAAGTTTTCTAGGAATCCATTGGCACCGGTGTACCAGTTAGCATTGTTGTGAGAGGTTGCATTCAATGATTTTTGGGGGGAGATTCTTTCAACACATTTTCCCATTTCATGATGGGTGGCTTACAAAGAAGTGCACCTGCCCACACAGGGAAGAGTGTTCAAAAATGGCATGACCCCTGTGCCCCAACTCTCCCTAATTCACCTGATCTTGCCCCAGGTAACTTTTTTTTGTTTCCCCGATGAAACAAGTCTCAAAGGGAAACGTTTTGCTGATGTGGAAAGGGGAAACAAAAAATTGCAGAAGCACTAAAAGGCAACCAAATTGATGAGTTCAAAAACTGTTTTGAGCAGTGGAAAAGTGTCTCGATAGGTATATTGCATGAAACAGCAAGTACTTTGAAGGTGACTGAAGTTTAAACATGTAAAAACAAATACTTTTAAATAAATTCCAGTTTTATTGGGTTCCCCTTGTATATAAAGTAGCCTTACAAACTTGTAAGAAAAAGATGAATAATACAACAGGAGAGGAACAGGCAATTCACAAAAAAAGAAATACAACAGCAGCCTTACAAAAATGCAAATATTCTCAGCTGTACTTACGTAAACTTAAAATGTTTTTCATGTATTAAATTGTAAAAACTTTTATTTTTATTTATTTATTTATTTGTGTTGGAGTCTCACTCCATCGCCCAGACTGGAGTGCAGTGGCCCTTCCAGCCACCGCAGCCTCGACCTGCTGGGCTCCGACAATCCTCCCGCCTCAGCCTTCCAAGTAGCTGGAACTACAGGCGCGCTACCATGCCTGGCTAATTTTTGATTTATTGTAGAGATGAGGTCTCGCCAAGTTGCCCAGGTGGGTCTTGAACCTGTGGGCTCAGGCAATCTACTCACCTCAGCATCCCAAAGGTGCGGGATTACAGGCTGAGCCACTGAGCCCGGCTAAATTGTCAAAACTTTTAAAAGTTGGTATTCTAAAACCAAGTTTTGAGAAGGGTATGTGTAAAAACATTTTCAACCAAAATGCACAAATGTATAAACTGACAATCTCTTGGAAGGGCTATCTAAAACTGTTAACACATACAAACATTCCACAAGTTAGAATTTTCACTTCTTTTTTTGTTTTTTGA
>NW_007256157.1:105747-134951 GCF_000164805.1 Carlito syrichta | reverse complement strand
CACGTTGCCCAGGCGGGTCTCGAACCCGCGGGCTCAGGCATTCCACTCGCCTCAGCCTCCCAAAGGCGCGGGATTACAGGCTGAGCCACCAAGCCTGGCTAGAATTTTCACTTATGTCTCACAGTTACATATGTATGTATAGAAAGACTTACAAACAATGATGTTAAAAGGTCAAAGGAAAACCTAGATCCAAAATTGTTTAGGGAATTGAGCTATACATGCAGATATTTTGTGTAAGGACACAGAAGAGTAAGTACAGTGATCTGTGGAAAGAGGGATGTGAAGCAATGCTTGGGTTAAAGAAAAAAAAAATTTTGTTTTCATTTGAGTTGGAATCTCACTCTGTTGCCCAGACTGGAGTGCAGCGGCATACTTACAGCCACCGCAGCCTTGACATGCTGGGCTCAGGCAATCCTTCTGCCTCAACTTTCCAAGTAGCTAGAACTACAGTGGCACCCTACCATGCCCAGCTAATTTTTCTGTTTTATTGTAGAGACAAGGTCTCACCAAGTTGCCCGGGCTGGTCTCAAACCTCTGGACTCAGCAATCCTCTCGGCTTTCCAAAGTGCTGGGATTACTGACTTAAGCCACCATGCCTGACCCCAAAAAGAAATTTTGAATTTTTGGGGGTCCCCCTTGTATATATTGTTAATTATATTGCTAACAATTACTTCTTTTATGTGCTGCTGATATTTTTTTTTTCCTGTTATGTTGTTTGGTCTTGACATTATGATGTTTATTTTACGATGACTTTTTTATTGATTTGTCTTTTATTGTTTTATTTTAACTTAGGTGCTAGTCCTATGGGAGTAAATGGAGGTGTAGGGGTTCAGACGCCAAATCTTCTTTCCGACTCAATGTTGCATTCAGCCATAAATTCTCAAAAGTAAGTTTTATCTTGGTTTGTGCTCTGGGTCACTTTTGATAAGAATTCCTTATTTGGATTTTTTATTCAGTTTTCTTGATTTCACGATATCTGATGGATATAGACACAAAGAATATTTGAGTCCATTCTTTCTTCATTCTGCAGCCTTATTTGAAATTTTATCATTTATCTGGGGTAATCTGCACCTCCTCTAATACAGTCGGAAATTGCAAGGTTACAGCTGCATAAAAAATGTGTTTGCTCATTGTGAAGAATTAGTCCATTACCCAAGAGGTTCTCTGATATAAGCTGTGTCACAGTGACAGCTTAATATGATAACACAAGACTTTCTAAACGTAAGACTTCATCCTCCCGTCCACACAGAGAAATGTGTTTCCTGACATAGGTACAGCAAACGTACTTTAAAAGAAATTGGTCACATCTTGCCTTCGCTCAAGCCTCCTCAATGCACATAGACTTATATAGGGTATCAGATCTACTGCAGTAATTACTGTCAACTCTGATTACATTAGCTCTTCCCCTTACCTTTCTTCACTAAAACTGTTTGTCTGATGGCCCCTTTTCAAGCCCAATGATGAGTGAAAACACCAGTGTGGCCGCCCTGGGTCCTATGCCGTCAGCATCTCAGCCCTCCAGTACTGGAATTCGGAAACAATGGCATGAAGATATTACTCAGGATCTTCGAAATCATCTTGTTCACAAACTGTAAGTATGGTTTTGGACATGTCACGTACATAAGTAGATATCATGTCAGCATGCTGCCAGTCTGCGAGGAATTGAACCAACAGAGGAATATTACCGATTTTTCTGTGGCCTGGCTGTTAATGTTGATATTTCTGGTCTTGTGGCATTCTTGCTTGTTTTTGAGTCTGAGTTTCATTCTGCTGCCCAGGCTAAGTGCAGTGGCATGCTCACGACCACCACAGCCTCGGCCTGTTGGGCTCATGATATCCTTCCACCTCAACCTTCCAAGTTACTGGAACTACAGGCATGTGCCACCACACCCAACTAATTATTTATTTGTTTGTTTGTTTATTTTATTTATTTATTTTATTTTTTTGAGTTGGGGTCTCACTCTGTCGCCCAGACTGGAGTGCATTGGCTGCTCCCAGCCACTGCAGCCTCGACCTGCTGAGGTCCGGCGATCCTTCTGCCTCAACCTTCCAAGTAGCTGGAACTACAGGCACGCGCTACCAAGCCCGGCTAATTTTTGATTTATTATAGAGATGAGGTCTTGCCAAGTTGCCTAGGCGGGTCTTGAACCTGTGGACTCAGGCAATCCACTCACCTCAGCCTCCCAAAGGCGTGGAATTACAGACTGAGCCACCGAGCTCAGCTAATTTTTTAGTTTCTTGTAGAGACAAGGTCCCGCCAAGTTGTCCAGGCTGGTCTCGAACCCCTTGGCTCAGGCAGTCCTCTCACCTCGGCCTCCCAAAGTGCTGGGATTACAGGCATGAG
The DNA here is from genome assembly GCF_000164805.1 of Carlito syrichta. NCBI lineage: Eukaryota > Metazoa > Chordata > Mammalia > Primates > Tarsiidae > Carlito > Carlito syrichta. The sequence goes on along the minus strand of NW_007256157.1, from coordinate 132,607 downwards.
CTACTGCACATATCCATTCTTGCTTCTTATATTCTGCCTTTGCTTTTCACTCTTTCTTCATCATTGGTAGTAGTCTTTCAGCTTAAACAGTAAGGAAACTATTCTACCTGGTGTCAGTAATTAATAAATCCATTAAAAGTTGTTTATTTTAGGGTCACTGCTTTTGCAAAACTCTTATAAGAAAAACTAGGCCTCAGCTCATTAAAATGTGGCAGTGATAACATCCTATTCCTGGTAAAGCTTTTAACAGTTGAATCTGGTAAGATAGTCTTTCTCTGGCATTCTGGTCCTCCAAATGTATGCATAGCAGTTTATGAAATACCTTCTGCACTATTTGTTGATAAATTGATGTGTGTCTGGTATTCCCTATCACACTGTACTTCATAGGGGGTCACCCTTTAAACTCCATCTTATTTAATCTAAATAGTTGTTGTCAGATAAATTGGGGCCTGGCATATAGAGTGGTGAAGTGTAATGTAATAAGTATCATATAGGTAGAGCTTGGACCTTACTGATTACACCGTCTTCCCTTCAAACACATTGGAGCATTTTTTCTTGTAGGATGCAGTTTTTTCAACTCCACTTAAAAGCAGAGTCTCCTTTATTCTATCTTTTTTTTTTTTTTTTTTTTTTGAGTTGGAGTCTCACTGTGTCGCCCAGACTGGAGTGCAGTGGCCGCTCCCGGCCACCACAGCCTCGACCTGCTGGGCTCTTGCAATCCTTCCGCCTCAGCCTTCTGAGTAGCCGGAATTACAGGCATGCGTTACCACGCCCAGCTGATTTTTCGATTTATTGTAGAGGTGAGGTCTTGCTGCCCAGGCGGGTCTCGAACCCACGGGCTCAGGCAATCCACTCACCTCAGCCTCCCAAAGACGTGGGATTACAGGCTGAGCCACCGAGCCCGGCTCTATCCTTTTTTTTTATTGACTTGGAAACAATGTGATTTATCATGTTGTTTAAATTTACTTTTTTTTTTTTTGAGTTGGAGTCTGTCTCTGTCACCCAGACTGGAGTGCAGTGGCCACTCCCGGCCACCGCAGCCTCGACCTGCTGGGCTCCAGCAATCCTTGTGCCTCAGCCTTCCAAGTAGCTGGAATTAAAGGCATGTGCTGCCACACCCAGCTGATTTTTTGATTTATTGTAGAGATGAGGTCTCGCTGCCCAGGCGGGTCTCGAACCCGCGGGCTCAGGCAATCCACTCACCTCAGCCTCCCAAAGGTGCAGGATTACAGGCTGAGCCACCAAGCCCGGCTAAATTTACTTTTATGTTACGTTAGACTGCCAGTTATGTTCATGATTCCTTTAGGAATTCATAAGTGGTAGCATTGAATATTGGAACTTGAGAAGGAAAGAAGTCCACGATTTATTTATTTTTTTTTTTTCTTTTTACAATACAGCATGACATTCAAAAACTCCACCATATTGATGAAATAAATTAATAAGCAATAGTCAAACTATTACGTGTTTAGGCTTTTTTTTTTTTTTTTTTTGAGTTGGAATCTTACTCTGTCACCCAGGCTGGAGTGCAGTGACATGCTCATGGCCACCGCACCTGCTGGGCTCAGGTGATCCTTCCACTTCAGCCTTCCAAGTAGCTGGAACTACAGGCACACGCCACCATGCCTGACAAATTTTTTGATTTATTATAGAGATGAGATCTCACCAAGTTGCCCTGGCTGGTCTCGAACCTGTGGGCTCAGGCAATCCTCTCACCTCGGCCTTCCAATATGCTCAGATTATAGGTGTGAGCCACCTCACCCAGCCTGTTTAGACTTTTAATTAACAGACATTAGATGAAACATTACTTGGGGTAGGTCATCTGACTTTACATTAAAAGTTTATTATATGCTTGTGAGTTTTCTACCAACACAAATATTCCTCTAAACTTTTATTTTTATGTTCTCAGTCTAGTTCCTTTTTGCATTATGCAGCTGAGCATGGAATGTCCAAATAATAAAGTCAGTGCCTAAAGATCACATTTGTATCCGATCTTCAGTAAAAATAACTAGTGCCGTTTTGTTTAAGGAATTGTGAGAGAGTAAAAAACGGAATCCAGCAAAATCATTATGAAATAATACTTTTGCTCCCTCCCTTTAAGTTTGTTGTTTGGGACTGAGTGTGGTGGTTCACACCTGTAATCCCAGCATTTTGGCAGGCCAAGGTTGGAAGATTGCTTGAGCCTGGGAGTTTGGCACAGGCAACACAGTGAGACCTCTTCACAAAAAATTTAGCCATGTATCATGGCATCCACCTGTAATTAATCCCACCTCAGCCTCCCAAAATGCTGGGATTATAGGAATTAACTACTGTGCCCAGCCTACTTTTACTGTGTTATTTATTTATTTATTTGAGTCAGAGTCTCATTCTGTCGCCCAGGCTGGAGTGCAGTGGCACGCTCCCAGCCACCACAGCGTCGACCTGCTGGGCTCAGGGCGATCCTTCCACCTCAGCCTTCCAAGTAGCCGGAACTACAGGCACGTGCAAAACGCCCAGCTACTTTTTTGATTTATTGTAGAGACGAGGTCTTGAGCCATGTTGCCCAGGCTGGTCTTGAATCCACAGGCTCAGGCAGTCCTTTGGCCTCAACCTCCCAAAGTGCTGGGATTATAGGCTTGAGCCACCACACCCGGCCTGTGGTTACTTTTTTTTAAAGATTTTGGAGTGCTTGTTACATTTTATTTTGATAACCTGCCTGAATTTAGGGAAGTAAAAAGATCTGAAGACTTTTACTACTTAGTACTATGACAAAGGTCCATTTTTCTCACTGTATATAGCACAGTATAATTGTTTTGCTCTATGCTTAGAATGACAGGGACCAAAAAGTATTTTGATGTCATCATTTGTTATATTGTGATCAGCAAAACCCACTGCTTATCACAGAAAGACAATTTCATTTTGGTTAAGCATTATATTTGAACACCTCTCATCCTCCCATTATTTTATTCTTTTCCTCTTTTTGTGTGCAGTGGTGTAAAAATGGGAAATTACTAATTAAGAAAAAGTTTAAAATATTGTATATTTCCATGGCACGAATGAAAAACTAGCATGATATTACAGTAATATGGTTTTCTATTTCCAGGGTTCAAGCCATATTTCCTACTCCGGATCCTGCCGCTTTAAAAGACAGACGAATGGAAAATCTAGTTGCATATGCTAGGAAAGTAGAAGGAGACATGTATGAATCTGCAAATAATCGAGTGAGCATCTTTTTTTTATTTTGTATTTTTTTAATGATAATTAAGAAAGGACTTGTTCTGGTTATTTAATGTACTCTTCTTCTGTAATGTATACAAGCAATACTATACTTCAGAAGGGGACACCCGTTAGCTATCCCATCTTACTCTTTCTGAACACAGTCAAGACGACAAGGCAATTCCTTAATTGTATGTCATCAAGAATTTTGTGTTTTCCTTTTCATACAGTGCACTTATGTGGCACTTTATTTATTAGGTTGTTTTTCTCTCAGCCTAAAAAGTACCTGAGCTGTTACCAGCTCTGTGCTGTTTTCACTAAAATATGAAGCAGCAACTTAGTATTTTGTTCTCAAGTAGTATTTCAATTTCTCTTCATCAGTTGAACTTTCTTTTCTAAATTGGCACTACTTCAGATTGCAGCATGTTAAATGAAACTGATACCTGTTCTTTGGGTTTTTTCCCTATTACCCAGTAAGCATTTCCTCTTTTTTCTTTCTCTTATTTTACTTAAAAAAGGCGGAATACTACCACCTTCTTGCTGAGAAGATCTATAAGATTCAAAAAGAACTAGAAGAAAAACGAAGGACTAGATTACAGAAACAGAACATGCTACCAAATGCTGCTGGCATGGTACCCGTTTCTATGAATCCAGGACCTAACATGGGACAGCCACAACCAGGAATGACTTCTAGTAAGTGCTTTTTGTTATGTGTGTTAGAGAGATCATTGATAAAATGTTTTTTATCTGAATCCATTAATTTGTGTAAGCTTGTATGACTCTTCTAGGGTTTTTGAATTGCTTTTGCCTTTGCAAAGAAAATAATTCATCCAGTAGTGAAAACTGTAGCTGAGCAGTATGTTTAAGATTGCTGGGTATGATACTTAACATATTCTAATACTCTGGCATTATTTTTAGAGCCAAAGATAGACTTCTTTAAAAGTGACACCTAGAAAATGATATCCCACGGATTTTCACTAGTTTTTCTGAGACTGACTTGCATGTAGTAGTGAACCAATAGATGGTAGGCTGACTAGCTTCAGAGGCCTCATAGAAGATTATATATTTCCTAACCACACATGATCATCATGTTGCATTGTCACACTTTCTTCTCGACACAGTGTATTTGTTTTTTAGAATCATTTTTAAAATTACATCTTGATAGTTTCATTTCTGGTTATAGCATCATTCTCAAACTGATGAATTAACCAGATAGCTAAGACTATTATACAATGCCTTACTCATTCATTGGTTTATTACTAGGTTCTAAGCAGTGAAATATGGAGTGGACACACAGTCGTGGATTTACACAGGCTGGTTAAAAAGCCTGGATTTGGTGAGTTAGGAAATGCTAACTACCTTGAGGAAGTGCCAAGTAAACCAATAGGTAGCAGCTCTTAATCGTAACCGTTCGTGGATTATAGGTGGACTAAGAAGTTCATCTCCCTCAGTCCTTAAAGTAGTCGAGAATCATTGGTTGCCTCTGACCTTTAGCAGCATCACTTGTTAACCATAGTATGCCAGACACTGTTTTCTAATTGGACCTAGATGTGTAAAGAGTTGGGAAGAGCAACATTTCTGGCAGAGGGAATAGTATAAGTGGAGGCAGAGTAGCAAGTACCTTTTGAGTACCTTTTGAGTAAGGAGAACAGATGTTCAGGAATGAGAAAGTCAAAAGTAGAATTGGAGAGACTGCTTCAGTACATGTTTTGAATTTGAGTAGTAACTAAGCATATAAAGACAAGTGTTCATACTTAAGACACTTGGTTTTGGTAGAATTTATTCAACTTGTGGTTGAAATTTGAGCCAAGTCTGAAGTCTGTGAGATATTAAATTGCAGTCTAATGTCAGTATAAACAAGTATAGTACTGATGTAGGCAGGAATAAATATTAGTGGAACTGAATAGAACAAGTGTGTACTGACCTTTATTTCATACTAAATCTGATATTTTATAGAATGAGATCCTTGTCTTACCCCATACACAGAAATTAATCATATAAGAATAAAAGATTTTTAAAACTTTTTTAAAAATTGAAAGTACTACCCAGAATACTGAAAATATAAAATGTGTTAAGAAAGGCCTTTAAATTAGATGCTAACTGGAATCTTTAAGGAAAAAATGACAACAGAAGGTACCATAAGCATAACAGTATTTTCAGTATTAAAGGTATCTGGTATCTGGTCATCTCTTTTTTTGAATCATTAGGGTCTCACTCTGTTACCTAGGCTGGAGTGCAGCAACACAGCCATGGCTCACTGCAGCCTCAACCTACTGTGCTCAGGCGATCCTCCCACCTAAACCTCCTGAGTAGCTGAGACTACAGGCACATACCACCATGCCTGGCTAGTTTTTCTTGACTTTTTTTGTAGATATGAGGTCTTGCTATGTTGCCCAAGCTGGTGTCAAACTCCTGGGCTCAGCTTCCCAAAGTGCTGGGATTACAGTTGTGAGCCACTGGTGCTGGGCTGGTCATATGATTTGAGTGGGAAGGAGGTGAAATTTAGGGGAAGAATTCTGGAAAACGAATAGAAGGAACAAGTAATCAAATCAGTCGATGCCATTTGAGAGTCTCTAAAGGGGAGAATCTAGACTCTGGAATAAGACCTTGATGAGGATGTAAATGTTGGTTTATTCCCCTAGTATTCCACTCATTATGTTTCTGGGTTGTTTGTTTTTTGTTTTTGTTTTTTGTTTTTTTTTTTTGAGTTGGAGTCTCACTCTTGTCACCCAGGCTGGAGTGCAGTGGCACACTCACGGCCACCACAGCTTCGACCTACTGGGTTTAGGCGATCCTTCCACCTCAGCCTTCCAAGTAGCTGGAACTACAGATGCATGCCACCACGCCCGGCTAGTTTTTGTGATTTATTGCAGAGATGAGATCTCACCAAGTTGCCCAGACTAATCTCTAACCCCTGGGCTCAGGCAGTCCTCTCACCTTGGGCTCCAAAGTGCTAGGATTACAGGCTGAGCCACCACGCCCGGCCATTTTTGGATATTTAATTACAAACAGTAATGCTATGATTGCACAGAAATATTCCTAGCATAATTTATACTGTTGAAACACTAGAAACATCCTAATAATGTTCCAGTATTATATTGCTAAATATCCAGAACATGTTGAGTTTATTTTGAATATAGTTGTATCTAATTTTATATCTCCATGATAAATCATGGGTAAAATAAAGAATTATGGAAGCATTGAACTTTCTCTTCTTATTTCTGTAACGTTTTTTTTTTTTTCCAAAGAGTAATTATTATATAATCAAGTGACTATGGTAGGTCTGTGAATTGGCCTAAAAAAGATGCTCGTAGTGAGTAAAGTAATATATATGTGCGTTTTGAAAAAGATAAGCCCAATTGTTACTGGGGTTGAAGTTGGTGACTCTTTTCCTTTTAATTTTTTGCAAACATTTTAACTTTAATGATGACAGACAAATATATGTATTATAATCTGACTTTTAAAAATTATGGCATATGCCCAGGAAAAAGTTTGGGAAGAAATAAGTGCTAACCTGTTAACACTGGTTTCTCATGGAAGCAGTGGGATTTCTGGATACTTTTGTGTTGTGTGTTAGAGAATTTTTGACTGATCTGTGCATGTAGTATGCATTAAGGAAGTATTTAAATGTGAATGATGGACGTGTGTGTGTGCATGTGTGTTTGTATATGTCTTCTTTACCTGTAAATACTTATCTTAAAAATATTATCAAAGTATTATTTCAAATGTTCATGAAATTTCCTTGTAATGAAAGGTTAAGACCTGCCTCCTAGAGCAGCAGTAGATACTATGATACATTCATACCATGAGGACAGTGAAAACTACCATCTACGTTATAGCTGTAAACAATACTACTTGAACAAATGGGGGCAATAGAATTACATTTTTATTTTGATTTTCATATTACTAGTCTCAAATATTTAGAAATCAGGTTTATTTTTAGAAATGGAAGGGGCCAAGAACAGTGGTTCACATCTATAATCCCAGCACTTTGGGAAGCCAAGGTTGGAGGATCACTTGAGGCCAAGAGTTCGAGACCAGCCTGAGTAACATAATGATACATTGTCTCTACCAAAAAAAGAAAAAGGAAAAATCAGCCAGGCATGGTGATGCATACCTATATTCCTAGCTGCTTTAGAAGCTGAGGTGGGAGGTTCGAGGCTGCAATGAGCTATGATTGTGCCCTCTACCCTGAGCGACAGCAAGACTCTGTCTTCATCAAAGAAAGAAATATCTAGTAGATTTGATTCTGTCCCAAGGACACCATTGTCTACAGCAGGAATAATGGCTGACTCTTTTAGAAGTTTCTGCTGTTTTTCTAATGCTCTACAGTCCTCATCAGTCTTTTGTGTTTTGGGTACCGAAGACAGTTTCACCTGTTATTAATGATTTGACCCACGCTGCCATTTAGCTTGAAACACCTATCCATATTGTTGAAAGGAAGAAAATGTTCCTTGTATATTAGGTGAAAATATTGTTTTGTATAAAGTATATGTTAAATATATACATATGTGAGGAGGAAGATGAAAAGTTTTTTTGGGTAATTCATTGGATCATGATTCATTTTTGTATTATTCCTGTTTCTTAATTTTTATATAGTAAACATGGATTATACATGTACTTTTTAGAAATCTTGAAGAGTTGTTACAACAATTTCTATGAATAAATGTTCAGCCCTTTCTGTGTTACTTTTGCTCCTTTACTAAAAGTTAATTATGTCTTTTCTGAAGCTTTGGCCATCACCTTATAGGAGGGTCTTCTACTAGCATACCTGAAGCTTTAGTGGGCAGCCCTTGCGAGGAGATGGCCTGGGTAGAGCCAGGTCACTACAAGCATCCTGTCTTTTCCCAGGATGCTTTAGAAATGTTTTCTCTGTGCATCATGTTGGAAATGCTGCACTAGAGGATGTGTAGGTAGTCCAGGAAGAAGACATTAGAATTTATATTTTAATCTCATTTTAAAATATTTCTATTTGTAAGCAGTACATGATATATAATACTGCATAATACACATTTAAAATCATTGTTCACAGCGGGTCTCTGTGCATACAAACGTGCTCTTGGGGTATTCAATCAAATTTGGTCACTGCTTGGCAAAATGTGTTGCTATTATCTGTGGAGGTATTCTGTTACACACCAACGTTAAACTCTACCTTTGTTAAACAATAGTATATGATTTTTATTTATTTTGGGTTTTATTTATTTATTCGTTCATTTATTGTGTGTGTGTCTGTGTCTGTCTGTGTTGGAGTCTCACTCTGTTGCCCAGGCTGGAGTGCAATGACACGCTCACGGCCACTGCAGCCTCAACCTGCTGAGTTCAGGCAATTCTTCCACCTTAGCCTTCCAAGTAACTGGAACTACAGGCATGTGCCATCATGCCCAGCTAATTTTTTTGATTTATTGTAGAGAAGGGGATCTCACCAGGTTGCCCAGGCTGGTGTCGAACCTCTAGGCCCAGGAAGTTCTCTTACCTCGGCCTCCCAAAGTATTAGGATTGCAGACTTGAGCCACCACACCTGCCAATTTTTATTTATTTATTCATTTACTGAGTCGGAGTCTCAACCTGTTGCCCATGCTAGAGTGCAGTGGCACGTTCACAGCCACCACAGTCTCAACCTTCTGGGCTCAGGTGATCCTTCTACCTCAGCCTTCCAAGTAGCTGGACCTACAGGCATGTACCACCAAACCTGGCTAAATTTTTGACTTACTGTAGAGATGAGGTCTCACCAAATTGCCCAGGCTGGTCTCGAACCTTGGACTCAAGCTACTACTGTCTTGCCTCCGCCTCCCAAAGTGCTAGGATTACAGGCATGAGCTACCACTCCCAGCTTTTTTTTTGAGTCAGAGTCTCACTCATTTGCCCAGGCTGGAGTGCAGTATCATAATGCTGCAGCCTTAACCTGCTGGGCTCAGGTAATCCTTCCACCTTAGCCTTTGAAGTAGCTGGGATATTAACCATGCTTGGCTAATGTTTTTATTTTTTGTAGAGATGAGGTCTTGGCATGTTTCCCAGGCTGGTCTAGAACTCCTCAGCCTCTCAAAGTGCTGGGATTACAGGCATGAGCCACTAAGCCTAGTAGCCAACAATATCATATTCAGTGCTATAATAATTTCATTTTTTTATAAGACTTGCATTATTTTTCCTGTCAACATTAAAAGCACCCTAGTTAAAAAGGAATACTACCAAAACCATTTGGAGGGCATTTTCCTGTATTCCAGAAATAACTTTTTCTTTTTTCAGGTTTCTGTCTAGCTCAGAGCTTTATTCTTTTGAGATTCACACTGAATTCCTTAAGAAATTATTAAAGCTATTTTGTGGGGTTTGTATGTGGGTTTGTTTGTAAAGGGCTGCTGGTACCAGCTACTTTTTTTGACCATTTCTCTTTTTTTACTCTAGACGGTCCTCTGCCTGACCCAACCATGATCCGTGGCAATGTGCCAAACCAGATGATGCCTCGGATAACTCCACAATCCGGTAAATTGTGAAATAAATTTATGATTATTTTAAGAGTCACTGGTGTACTGCAAGATAATACTTGTCACACTGATTCTTGCTTGAGGGCAGCAGCAAATGTCATAATACCTGCTTCAGAATTAGCAGAAACCTCTTGAGTTGGAGCCCAGGAAGGAAGGAAGGGAGGGTGAAGAGCAGGTTGACTGGCAGATCAAGAACAGATGACAAGCATCCATTTTAAATCAATTGGATGACCAGTCACAGTGACTCATTCTTGTAATCCCTCCACATTTGGAAACCAAGGAGGATTGCTTGAGTCCAGGAGTTCGAGACCAGCATAGGCAACATAGCAAGACTTTGTCTCTAACCCCAAAAAAGAAAAGAGGGGAAAAAAAGTAGACTAGCTGGGTGGTACACACCTGTAGTCGCAGTTACTCTGGAGATTAAAGTGGGAGGATCGCCTGAGCCCTGGAGGTTGAGACTGAGGTGAGCCACAATTCTGCCACTGCATTCCAGCCTGGGCAACAGAATGAGACCCTGACTCAAAAAATTAAATTAAATTAAAAAATTAAAACCACTGCAGATTCCGAAATTTGGTTTGGAGTTCATGTTAATGATTACTGTCTACAGCTACTATAAATGAATCATTTCTTTTTAGTTACAAGTTTGAAATAGATTCCTTTATTAGTCCTGATGAAATGATGTAGATTCAGATGTAAGAACTCTGTCTTTTATTCTCCAGTTTCACAACGGTGCTCAGTTCTAATATTCTGCATCTTTTCACAGGTTTGAATCAATTCAGCCAGATTAGTATGCCCCAGCCCCCTATTGGACCCCGGCAAACCTCCCCTCTTCAGCACCATGGACAGTTGGCTCAGCCTGGAGCTCTCAACCCGGTTAGTTTGATTTCTTTGGTCTTTACTTGATATTTTAAAGTCTTTTTTGGTCTGTTTATCTCTACTTCATAAACAAAAATTCTGATAATTATTTAAACAGACCGTAGCTCTTGTTCTTATATTGTGGTTCTTTTGTATTTAGCTCTACTAGAAAGTTGATTTTAAAAAATAGCCAGTCCCCCTCATCACTGGAGTCTCAATTTTTTTTTTATTTTTTATTTTTTATTTTTGAGTTGGAATCTCACTCTGTCACCCAGGCTGGAGGGCAGTGGCCCACTCCCGGCCACTGCAGCCTCGACCTGCTGGGCTCTGGCAATCCTTCCACCTCAACCTTCCATACCTGAAACTACAGGCATGTGTCCCCACATCCAGCTAATTTTTCTTGATTTATTGTAGAGGTGAGGTCTCGCTAAGTTGCCTAGGCTGATCTCGAACCCCTGGGCTCAGGCACAGGCTGTCTCGAATCCTTGGGCTCAGGCAATCCTCTCACCTCAGCCTCCCAAAGTGCTGGGATTGCAGGCATAAACCACAGCACCCAGTCGAGTATCAATATTTTGAAGCCTGCAGGCACCTCTCTTTCCATTTGCCTGGTATTCCCTTCTCCAGGCAAACAAGTCTTTATTTTGCAAGGGTGATGGAGAGACAGTTTTCCTGGTTCATTAAGCTGCTTTCTCTCTCTCTCTCTCTCTCTCTCTCTCTTTTTATTGAATCTGAGTCTCACTCTGTTGCCCAGCTGCACACTCACAGCCACCACATCCTCAACCTGCTGGGATCAGAAGATCCTTCCTCCTCAGCCTCCATAGTAGCTGGGATTACAGGTGCATGCCACAATGCCCAGCTAATTGTTTTAATTATTGTAGTGACAAGATCTCGCCATGTTTCTTAGGCTGGTCTGGATCCCCTGGGCTCAGCTAATTCTCTCACCTCTGCCTCCCAAAGTTCTGCAATTATAGGCGTGAGCCACCATGCCCTGATTTATTCAAACTCTTTACCAGTCATCCTTTAGAGTTACTAGTGTTTCTGACCCTTGAGCCTTCTGGGGGTTCTTCAGTGTTACTACTACTCACATATCTGCCATGGTTAACAAGAAGTCCTAACCTTTATTTCAATCTATAAGACAAATGTTCTTCTTAGCTTATGAAGTTTTTGACCTTTAGTACTCCAGATCTCCTTTCTTTAATGCCTAAATTTGTACAGGGTAATTTTATAAACGAAATGTGACAATCCTGGAGCATTTGTGTACCATGAATGCTACCAGTTTCTGCCACAACTTGTAAGATTTCACTTGTTTTTACCCATTATGGAATCCAGAGTTTGTGCTGTTACAATACCACTGCCACGAACTCATGAAAATGTGGTTACTCTTCTCACTTAACAAGAGTATGTAAAGAAACATCTTTTTTCCTTGTCAGAGTGTTAGGTATATTTTTGTGCTGAGAGAATGTAGGCTTGTTCCTATCCACTTGTTCTTCCTTAGTAGGCTTAGGTAAACTATGAGGCTAGTCCCTGTTGTCTTGGCAGAGCCAGCTTTTCTACCACTTTATTCTTTCTCCCTCCATCCCCCTGCAGGCCTGGAGCAGTTGAGGATTTCAGTTGTAGTAGAATAACTAATGATGCTTTGTGGTTTTTTGCAGCCTATGGGCTATGGTCCTCGAATGCAGCAGCCTTCCAACCAGAGCCAATTTCTTTCCCAGACTCAGTTCTCATCACAAGGAATGAATGTAACAAATATGCCTTTGCCTCCGTCCAGCGGTCAAGCTCCAGTATCCCAAGTATGTCTCACAAGTGGATTTTTTACTTATTTTTTGATTCTTGAAACATCTCTTGATCTATGTTTTTATAGGGAACAGTAACAACAAATGGTGGGTAAAAACAGATTAATTTTTTTAAGAACAGTTTTGGGCTTAGAGTATTCAGAACACGAGATTATTCTGTGACATAGCAATGGTGTAAATTTTTACAAATTAGCAAATAAATTGATGGTTTCAACTATTTTTAGTAGTGAACACTTTTTCTTTTTTTTTTTTGAGTTGGAGTCTCACTGTCGCCCAGACTGGAGTGCAGTGGCATGCTCCCAGCTACCGCAGCCTCCACCTGCTGGGCTCTGGCGATCCTTCCACCTCAGTCTTCCAAGTAGCTGGAACTACAGACGTGCGCTACCACGCCCGCCTAATTTTTTTGATTTATTGTAGAGATGAGGTCTCGAACCCCTGGGTTCAGGCAATTCACTCACCTCGGCCTCCCAAAGCGCGGGATTACAGGTTGAGCCACCGAGCCTGGCTAAAAGTAAAATCTTTGAACTACAATGTACAAGAAGGAATTCTAGCTGAAGAGAGCATAGGCAAGGCCAGAACACTGTGCACTTCTCCCATTTACTGCAATGGCTGAGACCATTCTGCTGCATGGTTGGAAGTCTATTTAGTTAAGTTTAGTTTAGTCAGTTAAGAAAGTTAACTAAGTCTCTTGAGTTAAGTTTCGTTAAGTAATGTTTGTGTTATCCAAAGATATGTCGCCAATAGGATTTTTTACACATTTTAAAATAGATATTTCTACTTTTTAATCAGTTTGTATCCTAAATGTGCGTAACTTGCCTACATAAATATTTCTTTAATTCTATTTTGAATTGCCATCTTGTTATGTTTTTCATTTTAACAGGCACAAATGTCCAGTTCTTCCTGTCCAGTGAATTCTCCTATAATGCCTCCAGGCTCTCAAGGGAGCCACATTCACTGTCCTCCTCTCCCTCAACCACCTCTGCATCAGAATTCACCATCTCCTGTACCCAGTCGTACCCCCACTCCTCACCACACTCCCCCAAGCATAGGGGTTCAGCAGGCACCAGCAACAGCAATTCCAGCCCCTGTTCCTACACCTCCTGCCATGCCACCTGGGCCACAGTCTCAGGCTCTGCATCCCCCTTCAAGACAGACGCCCACACCGCCACCAACACAACTTCCCCTCCAAGTGCAGCCTTCCCTTCCTGCTGCTCCTTCAGCTGATCAGCCCCAGCAGCAGCCTCGCTCACAACAGAGCGCAGCAGCCTCTGTTTCTACCCCAACAGCACCATTGCTGCCTCCACAGCCTGCAACTCCGGTAAGCAGAACTTTGAATTTGGGCAGAATCGTTTCCACTGCACTGTAATATGTTACTTGTGCCATTTCTCTTCTCTTGTTTCATCTCTTATTGTGTTTCCATAGATGGAATAGACTCTCTTTTTCATTAGGAATTTTGTTTTCCTGTTTTCCCTTCCTGTGTTTGTACTTACCATAGTAGCAACACAAAGATTTTAAGTCTGCCTTTACCACTGTGTTTCATGTTGTATTCTGACGCATGAAGTCATGTAAGGGGCATGACAAGGGGACTGAATCCTTCTGCTCAATTAGTATATTGTTTAGTTTACCACATGAATTTTATCTAAGATGAGAATTACAGACCAGGACAACTTGTAGTTTCCTTGTAATGGCTGATCGTGTATATATAGCAAAAACCCAAAATCTCATCTAATCATTGAATCCTTATTAATAGAATTATTTGTTATGGCTTAGACCTTTTCACTTTTATGTTGATTTTACTATTGTAGTTCTCAGGCTGATGAACTAAGATCCCATGGGTTACAGCCATTTTATAAAATACTATTGACCGATTCATCATGGCCTCTGATAGACAAGGAAGGGTAGAAGTGCAGAAAGGAGCCTATGGGTCTGCTTGATTTTATTTTTTTATAAGGTACTTTCAGAAAATACTAACTTGTCATTAAGTGTTTTCTTATTAGAAAACTTGTGAAAAAGATAGGGATTGCCAGTTATCCCATTAGAATGCAGTGATTCAAACAGCCACTTTACATGTGAATTCTATATGTTTATTCTGACTTCTGTACATTTGAATTTTTCCCTAATGAAAATAAAAACAACCCAGAAAAGCTAGTCATCCTTATTGTCTTTATAAATGTGAACTCCTCTGAAAGAGTCATCTTTTAACCCCCTTCCCAAACACACACACACACACACACCTGCTAGACTTTGGCAGTTACCAAAAAAAGTTACTGGTGTTTATGTACAACATGCCAGCCAATACTTTTGCATACTCTATTTCCTGTTCTTAAGCATAATATTAAAAAGTAAAATGGGCAGAACATCATTAGTGGATAATAAGCCGGGGAGTAGGTAGTTAATCTTGCTGTCCTGTTGTGTAGTTCATATTCTGATTATGTAATTGGCCTGCTCTTCTTGTGTTTTCCCCTTTTTTCTGCCTAGCTTTCCCAGCCAGCTATAAGTATTGAAGGACAGGTATCAAATCCTCCATCTACTAGTAGCACAGAAGTGAATTCTCAGACCATTCCTGAGAAGCAGCCTTCACAGGATGTGAAAATGGAGGCCAAAATGGAAGTGGATCAGCCAGAACCAGCAGATACTCAGCCAGAGGACATTTCAGAGGTAAGAGTAGGGCATTTACTGCTATGAATGGTAAGGTCCTCAGTCTAGGAACTCAATTTTTAAAAAATAAATATTGCAGAAAAGTATTCTGAGAATTAGACAGAGATTTCTTGACCAATGGTTTAAATTAATTCTGTTTGTACTATACCAGCAAATCTTTCTTCGCTGTCTTTTTTTTTTTTTGAGTTGGCGTCTCACTCTGTCATCCAGACTGGAGTGCAGTGGCCGCTCCCGGCCACTGCAGCCTCCACCTGCTGGGCTCCGGCGACCCTTCTGCCTCAGCCTTCCAAGTAGCTGGAACTACAGGCGTGCACTACCACTCCTGGCTAATTTTTTATTTTTATTGTAGAGATGAGGTCTCGCCAAGTTGCCCAGGCGGGTCTCGTACCCGCGGCCTCAGGTAATCCACTCACCTCAGTCTCCCAAAGGCGCGGGATTACAGGCTGAGCCACCGAGCCCGGCTTCTTCACTTTCAAGAAGTATTACAGAGAACACATTTGAATTTAATTTGTCACATTTTGTAACAACAGCATTTTAGTTATTTCTTTTGGAGTAGATTTTCACATGAGAAAGAGTGCTCAGATATGTCCACAGGGAAGGGTAAATAATGTAATGATAATGTCTTTAATGATTCCCAATTAGATATCTTTGGAGTGCTAAAAATTCCTATCTTGTCTTTTAGACTAAAGCAGAAGACTGTAAAGTGGAACCTACAGAAACAGAAGAAAGAGGTACTGAGTTAAAAACTGAAATTAAAGAGGAGGAAGACCAGCCAAGTACTTCAGCTACCCAGTCATCTCCAGCTCCAGGACAGTCAAAGAAAAAGAGTAAGTCCATACTCTTTGTTTCTGGAAGTAGCAAAGAAACCCAGAATTGGGATCAGGCCTTGGAAATTGCCATTAATTTGATTTATTTCTTTTTTTTTTTTGTCTTTTTTTTTTTTTTGAGTTGGAGTCTCACTGTCGCTGAGACTGGAGGGCAGTGGCCGCTCCCGGTCACCGCAGCCTTGACCTGCTGGGCTCCGGCGATCCTTCCGCCTCAGCCTTCCAAGTAACTGGAACTACAGGCGCGTGCTACCACACCCGGCTAATTTTTGATTTATTGTAGAGATGAGGTCTCGCCAAGTTGCCCAGGCGGGTCACGAACGCGCAGGCTCAGGCAATCCACTCACCTCAGCCTCCCAAAGGCACGGGATTACAGGCTGAGCCACCGAGCCCGGCTAATTTGATTTCTTTATTGTTGTTGTTGTTGTTGAGTCAGACTGTAGTGCACTGGCATGATCATGTGCCACTGCAGCCTTGACCTGCAGGGCTCAGGTGATACTTGCACCTCACCTTCCACCTCAACCCGGCCAAGAGTGTTGTTTTTATTTTTCTATTTTTATTTATTTTTTTGAATTGGAGTCTCACTCTGTCATCCAGGCTGGTGTGCAGTGGCTCGCTCACAGCCACTGCAGCCTCAACTTCCTGAGCTCAGGCGATTCTCCTGCCTAAGCCTTCCAAGTAGCTGGAACTATAGACATGTGCCACCATGCCCCGCTAGTTTTTTGACTTATTGTAAAGTCAGGGTTTCACCACTTTGTACAGGCTGGTCTTGAACCCCTGGGTTCAAGGATTACTCTCTCCTCAGCCTCCCAAAGTGCTGGATTCAGGCTGACCCCACTGCAGCCTGTCAGACTCTTAAAGCTCGCAATTGTTCTCTTAATCACTAGCTTCTTGAACAGTAGTTTAAATTTGTTCTGTTTGTACCATACCAGTAAACCTTTCTTCACTTTCAAGAAACATTACTAAGAACACACTTGAACTTAATTTGACCAACTAAGTCCATTTTGTAACAATACCATTTTAGTTTTTTCTTTTTATTTTACTTACACCATTTGTCACAAAAATATTCTCTTCCTCATCTCTGAAGTAGCAAGCATTTTAACAAGGGTGCTTTTGATTCCTTTATGTAGTGAGAAGACAATAATACCCGGTCTGATTCCTGACTTACTAAATACTAATGTCATGAAGAAGGACTTTTTCAGTTCTTGGTTAACAGCATCTCCCTCTTAACACCAAGTATCATTTGAACTTTTGTTAGAGGAAGCCTGTTTATAAATTTTTGTAGAAGGCTTTGAATTGTTTCTATTTGGCCAAGTCTATCTTACTTGAAAAATTAGCTGAGCCACAATGGATTTTTTTAAAGATGACAAGACCGGGTGCGGTGGCTCATGCCTATAATCCCAGCACTTTGGGAGGCCAAGATGAGAGGATTGTGTGAACCCGCAGGTTCGAGACCAGCCTGGACAACTTGGTGAGACCTCATCTCTACAATAAATCAAAAAATTAGCCAGGCATGGTGGTGCGTGCCTATAGTTCCAGCTACTTAGAAGGCTGAGTTGGAAGGATCACCTGAGCCCAGCAGGTCAAGGCTGCAGTGGCTGGGAGCGTACCACTGCCCTCCAGCCTGGGTGACAGAGTGAGACTCCAACTCAAAAATAAAAATAAAAACAAGACATTCTGTTTTTAGGCTCTGCATGAAGCAGAGTATGAGTTAGAATCAGGAAGTCAGCCCGTTGTGATATTTCTGTGCAGACAGTGTAGTTAACTTTGTGTTTTATGATTCTTGAGATGCTTTTAGAACTTTGGTTTGAATTTTTTTTCTTTTGCTTAATTGCTGACTAATTTCAAATGTACTCTTCTCAAAGTTTTCAAGCCAGAAGAATTAAGACAGGCACTGATGCCAACATTGGAGGCACTTTACCGTCAGGATCCAGAGTCCCTTCCCTTTCGTCAACCTGTGGACCCTCAACTTCTAGGAATTCCTGTAAGTATGTGGTGGAATTTTGGGTTTTATTCTTTAATTTGATAACAGTTTTATTGAGAAATTTGCATTCTGTGCAAATCACCCATTTCAAGTATATACTTCAGTGATTGTTAGTACATTCACAGAGTTGTGCAGCACCATAATTTTAATTTGTTTTCATCACACCAAAAAAGAAAGCCCATGCCATTAACAGTCACTCACCATTTCCTCCCATAGCACCCTATCCCTAGGCAGTCACCAATCTAATCTTCTGTCTCTGAATTTGTCTATTCTAGATATTTCATTAAGTAGAAGCATATAGTATGTGATTCTTTGGCTTCTTTCATTTAGTATGTTTCCAAGGTTCATCCATGTAGCGTGAATCAGTAGTACTTCATTCCTTTTTATGGCCCAGCAGTAGTAGTGTACATTTTCTTGACCCATACATTAGTTGATAGACATTTGAGTTTTTTCTGCTTTTCTATTAAGATAGCGCTGCAGCCGGGCACGGTGGCTCACACCTGTAATCCCAGCACTTTGGGAGGCAGAGGCGAGAGGATTGTCTGGATCCAGGGGCTCAAGACCAGCCTGGGCAACTTGGCAAGACCTTGTCTCTACAATAAATGAAAAAATTAGCCAGGCATGGTGGCTCATGCCTGTGGTTCTAGCTACTTGGAAGGCTGAGATGGAAGGATCACCTGAGCCCAGCAGGTTGAGGCTGCGGTGCCGTGAGCAGCATGCCACTGCACTCCAACCCGGGTGACAGAGTGAAACTCCAACTCAAAAAATAGTAGCTCTGCTGTGTACATTGGTGTACAAGTTTTCGTGTGGATGTGTGCTTTTATTTCTCTTTGGTATTTACTTAGAAGTAGAATTGCTGGGTTATATGGTTTATTTGCTTGTATCATTTGAAGAACAGTAGATCATGGCAAAAACCATGGACTCTAGTTTAGCTTTGTTTTTAAAGTTTCCTTTATACACCAGGCTGCTGACAGGTTTCATTTGGGGATTTTAACGTGTTACTGGACAAGTGTTTCCCAGGGCAGGATCTTTTAGGAATTTTTTTCCCTGTATTTTTCTGTGATTTCTAGATGGAACATAAGTATCTTTGACTTCACTGGTCTAACATATACTGTGGTAACGTAGGTTCGGTACACCATCAGCCTGCTCTCTGGAAAGTCTATAGTAGCTCTGTTTCTGTGCTCTCTGAGACAGATGATTTAAAGACAGCAGTCACTGCTTTGGAAATACAGACAGGTTAAAAACTACATATTACTTGAAGAGTTGATGATAATAGCAATATATTCCATCTGCTGCCCTAAATACACTGAGACTTGGGTAATGTTTGGTGGCACTTGTCCTTCTAGGATTACTTTGATATTGTGAAGAGCCCCATGGATCTTTCTACCATCAAGAGGAAGCTAGACACTGGACAGTATCAGGAGCCTTGGCAATATGTGGATGATATTTGGCTTATGTTCAACAATGCTTGGTTATATAACCGGAAAACATCACGGGTATACAAATACTGCTCCAAGCTATCTGAGGTCTTTGAACAAGAAATTGACCCAGTCATGCAAAGCCTTGGATATTGCTGTGGCAGAAAGGTAAGAAATCACTTTTTGACCCGCCTTTCACTTTTCTAGGACACCTAGAAAATATTGATGACTGAGGTAAGAGAATATTCTGCTTCTAGCTTTGACCTGGCCTTTCTCTTAATACATTGGTTAGACTTAACTTGTACATTCCACATTAGTAATACTTATTTATATGAAATGGGTTTTCTAGAGAGACATTTTTTGCTCTTCACTTTCACGTTTTCTTTTTTCTTTTTTTCTTTTTACTTATAGACGTATGGTCTTACTATGTTGCCCAGATTGATCTCACATTTATGGGCTCAAGTGATCTTCCTGCCTCAACCTCCCGTAGTGCTGAGTTTACAGGCATGAGCCACCACACCTGGCCCCACATTCACATTTTAGATGTAAATTATGTGGAAAACTTGACCAATTAAATATTGAATCATTAGACTGTAAGCCCACTTGGAGTAGGAGCTTTTATCATGTTCACTTGTGGATTGCATTGCTCACCATCTACTCTGCTGGCTTTCCTGTACATACCAATTCATATTATTATTATTATTTTTTTTGAGTTGGAGTCTCACTCTGTTACCCAGACTGGAGTGCAGTTGGCCGCTCCCGGCCACCGCAGCCTCGACCTGCTGGGCTCCGGCGATCCTTCCACCTCAGCCTTCTGAGTAACTGGAATTACAGGCGCGTGCTACCATGCCCGGCTAATTTTTTGATTTATTGTAGAGATGAGGTCTTGCCTGCCCAGGCGGGTCTCGAACCCGCGGGCTCAGGCAATCCACTCACCTCAGCCTCCCAAAGGCTGAGCCACTGAGCCCGGCCCAATTCACATTATTAAGGAGGAAAATGTGTCCTGTGTGGGCGGAGGGGGGAGGTAGTTGCTGTTGGTAGTGTTATCATCATCCTTGGGGGGTTGTTTTTTAAGATGGGGTCTTGGTACCCTTAGTATGTTGCTCAGTCTGATCTCAAAAGTGGGTTCAAGCAGTTCTGCCTCAGCTTCCCAAGTTGCTGGGGCTGTAAATGTGTACCACCATGCCCAGCTACTCCTGTTGGGTTCTTTGGTAAAGTGATAGAAGGCCTACCTCAGGGTTTTAAAATAATGTAGTAGTAAACTGGGAACAGTTTTGGGGGAATATCCCATTATGATTAACATAAATGAAAACTAAGGCATCACTGGCTTTTGTTTCTTGCCATTGTTACTGTTCTATCTTGTCCTTAGGGCCTCTGTGCTCTTTAACAAATGGTTTCTTTTGCAGTTGGAGTTCTCTCCACAGACACTATGTTGCTATGGCAAACAGTTATGTACAATCCCTCGCGATGCCACCTATTACAGTTACCAGAACAGGTAAGCCTGACCATGTGTGGACTGTGGTCCATTGTCCACTTGTCTAGGGAGCGCATGCGAATGAACCACACATACATTCATGGTTCATGTGTAACTTGCTTGAAAACAACTGTATAGCACAAGTTCTGTTCTTTGCCTTCTGCCTTTGCAGAATTATAAAATTTTCAAACAAAAAGTAGCCTTGCATCAGTTGTCTGGGTTTTTATTTTTTATAAGGGGAGGAATCTAAGGCCTTGGGAAGTTAAAGCAACTTTGTAAGTTGTAGGCATAGATGGGAGTACATCTCAGGCCCCACTTCTCTTTCTTCTGTGCTTTGGATTTTTTTGTTGAGTCAGAATCTCACTCTGTCCCCCAGGCTGGGGTGTAGTGGCACACTCACGGCCACCACAGCCTCAGCCTGGCTGGGTTCAGGCGATCCTTTTGCCTCAGCCTTCCAAGAACTACAGGCGTTCGCCACCAGGCCCGGCTAATTTTATGATTTATTAAAGCGACGAGGTCTCAATTTTTCCAGGCTTGAACTCCTGGGCTCTGGCAATTCCTTTGCCTCAGCTTCCCAACATGCTGGGATCACAGGCGTGAGTCACTGTGCCTGGCTGCTTCTGTGCTTTGATTGATCACCACAGCCTAAGGCAAAACTGAGATTTTCAAATTACCTGAGCATGTTTAACTAAAGTTAATTAGGCAACTTTTTGGAAAAGTTTCCTTTTCGTATGTGGCCTAGCCCTAAGTTGTTGTTCTTGAAATATATATATATATTTTTTTTTTTTTTTTTTTAAGTATTTGCTTTTGCCTCTTATTAAGCAAATCGAGAGGGAAACCTCTAAAATAGCTCTGTACCAGGATTTTCCCTATAAAGACGTGCATATAACAGAGGATGGTATGGTTGTAATAAACCACTTCTGCCTTGTTTCCCCTGCCCAATCAATCGCTATAATAACATAAATTGCATTTGTTAATCTATCTTAACCACAGTTTGTCTCCTGTTCCAGTAATCAACCTACGATATAGCTTACATTTGTGTTTATTTGGAGCTCTGATACAGTAATAACAAGGCTGGGCAGTTAATACCTTTTGTTTGTTTAAAAACACCAAGCTCATGGTGTTGATTTTTGCTGAACTTGTGTGCTACAGATGAATTTCTGGCTTTGAAAAGTCACTTAAACTTTTTGTTTTATTTACAAAAAGTTAGGTGCACTCTTAATGCTTTGTAGGCCCAATGCTTTGATTTTATAATGAGTAAAAATCTAGTTTTTTACTCATTGAAACCTAGGAAAAGTGGGACTCAAGTTTTTATAAGTACTTTGTTTAAAAAAAGCAAGAAACAGCTGACATGAAACTTCTCATGTTACAACCTTGGCATTTATACTATTTTTGGATTTTTAACAGCAATCTAAAATGTTTATCTTTGCACCAAGGAACATTTAATCATATACCTGCACATACCACTGCCTTTTGAAATGTGTCACTTGATAACTATAATCAGTATTTAACTGTTCGTGCAGGCTTTTCAGTGAAAAACAATGTTTTTACATATGACTTCCTTGGGATGGAAAAGATACTTTGTGTTTTTTCAGTCCACAGTTGTTTCTAGATGATTCCTTCCTGCTTACTGTATCCTTTTTTTTTAAGTAGGAAGGTATTTAGGTAATGGTCAGAGTAGCAATTTTTCTCTCCCTGGTATATTCATCCTTTCTCCTCCTTTTGATTATTTACATCAAATAGCATTAATTACTGAAATAAAAGGGTATATATAGGTCTATGTAAGTGAAACTTTGTTTTTATTTGCTGTGATCATTTGCTACTTGTGATCCCATTTGAGATACTTAATGCTAATCTGTGCTTTGCCTTGGCTTTCTGCTTTGTGTTGTTCCGTCTTGCTTTTATGTTTTTTGTTGTCCTGCAATCCCTCATTTCTTCGTTTGTTTTGTGTTTTTTTTTTCTCCCTCATGCTTGTCGTTGTCTGCACTTGGCTTTGATTGCAAAAAACAAAACAAAACAAAACAAAAAAACAAAACCCAAACTGTGGGGCCCATAAATCTGCATCATTGAATGTCCTTGTCGCCGTTGATGACCTGCTCTCTGCTCCCGTCCCCCTCCTTGGCCTGCTGTGATTGGTGGCTTCGTTGCTTGGCTTGGGCTGTGTTGTGTGAACGGAACAGTTCACCCCAGTATGGCCTTCTTGCCGACAGGTATCATTTCTGTGAGAAGTGTTTCAATGAAATCCAAGGGGAGAGCGTTTCATTGGGGGATGACCCTTCCCAGCCTCAAACGTAAGTAAACTGCATTATTTTGACAAGTGTTATCTTACTAGTGTGTTGCCAGGTGATTGTGCTCAGGCTTATTTCTAAGGGGTCTTAAGCTGTGCTGTCCACTGTGGTAGCCATTAGCCATAGCTGGCTACTTAAATACAAATTATTAAAAGTAAGTAAAATTTTAAATTGTTGCTCAGTTTCACTACTCACAGTGAGTCTTCAGTAGCCATCTGAGGCTAGTGGCTACTATATGGCGGAGAACTCTATTAGGCAGCACTGATCCAGTAAGGTAGCAGTGGACAGTTATCATAGATACAGAAACAAATCATTTCTTCTATAAAGGAAACAATCAGCTTCACTTCTAAAAGTTGGACAGTTGGAGCAAGAAAACTTCATTATTAACTATTTTGAGTTTGAGGGTAACACCCTTGTAGATTAACAGAAGACTCATATTACTATAACCATGAATAGAATTTAACAACATGTAGAAGTCTAAGAGACTTGGTCAGGCTTTGCAGTTCAACAAGCTCTTGTTGTTTGATAAATGGCCAAGAAAAAATTTCAAACGTATTGTCTAAGCTGCCTAATAGTAGTAGGAGTCTCTGAGATTAATTGGACACTTTAATTCATACTTGGACTGTTTTAAGAAGGAAGAACTGTTCAGTATAATTTTTTTGTTTGTTTTTGAGTTGGAGTCTCACTCCGTCGCCCAGGCTGGAGTTCAGTGGCACGCTCACGGCTACTGCGTCATCAACCTGCTGGGTTCAAGCAATCCTGCCTCAGCCTTCCAAGTAGCCAGAACTACAGGCGCGTGCCACAATGCCCAGCTAATTTTTTACTGTAGAGGTGACGTCTTGCCAAGTTGCCCAGGCTATCCTCAAACCCGTAGCTCAGGCAGTCCCCTCACCTTGGCCTCCCAAAGTGCTGGGATTACAAATTTGAGCCACCACGCCCAGCCTAGAGTAATTTTAATATTCTTTCAGGTTCACGTTTACTTAATCTCTTCAGAACATTGCACAGAAATATGGAATTGTCATGTTAGTAGTGAAAATTAGGCTTTTAAGAAAAACTTTTAATTTTTAAAAATTGGGTTATAAAGTTGTGCTTTCCCTTTCAGTTACTATTGAAATACAATATAGCAGGGTCTAGGGGCTGGTCTTAGAGAATAAGTACTGAGAACCCTTGATCATCGAGATACTCTGACCCTTGGCTAAATCAGGGAGATCAGCTCTAGGATGGATTTCCCTGAAAGGAGAAGGGGCTTACCAAATTGGAAATCTAGAATGTCCTACCAAGTGTTCTGAGCCTTAGGGTACTACATCTCTGACTTAGAAGCATTTAGAAATAAACCCTCTCCCAATTCTACAGGTCTGTAGTAAGTCTTAATTCTGCCTTTCTAACAAGTTCCCAGATCCTTCTGGTGGTGCTTCTGGTCTTCAGATCGTACTTATAGTAGCAAGATCTTAGGCCATTCAGGAAAATGCCATTAACAGAGATGAATGAGGCTCTAGGCTATAACTAGCATAGGAAACAGTTTTAAATGTGGAGATGTCTTCGTTTTTGCAAGAAGAATGACACTAGTTTGGCCCCCTAAAGTTGATTCTAGGTGAGAATCGTAAAATTTAGCTTCTGTATATAGTAGTAAGACTAAGCAGTGTGGTATACTGCTTAGTCAGTATTTCAGGATGGGAACCTATATCAGATTTTAAAATAGGAAATGTAAGATTTTTATGCTTCAGAATTACCCTGAAACATGTATTCTTAATGTTGAAATTTTCTGTTGATATAAAAAATTGTTTGATGATAAACAATATTTTTAAATAGTGATTTACTTCCCACTATGCACATCATCTTCTAGAAATAACTCCGTGTAGGAATATTAAACCATGAAAAGGTTTAGATAAAACTAACACTAAGAGTAGTAAGCAAGATTTTAAAAAGGAAAAGAAGAAAGAAGTGGTATTTCTAGTTCTTCCTGAGTTCTCCATTTTTAATAAGTTGTTTAGGCCATGTGCAGTGGCTTACACCTGTAATCCCAGCACTTTGGGAGGCTGAAGTGAGAGGATTGCCTGAGCCCAGGGATTCAAGACCAGCCAGGGCAACTTGGTGAGACCTTGTCTCTACAATAAATTAGAAAATTAGCCGGGCATGGTGTTGCATGTCTTTAGTTCCAGCTACTTGGAAGGCTGAGGTGGAAGGATCGCCTGAGCCCAGCAGGTTGAGACTGGTGGTGGTGGTGAGTGTGCCACTGCACTCCAGCCTGGGCAACAGAATGAGACTCCAACTCAAAAAAAGAAAAATCCATTTATAGTGTAAAATGTTCTCTTTGGTTAGAATAGTGGTCAGATTGCTCATCTTTATCTCTTTCTCATTGTGTTCCTCTTCTCTCCTAGTACAATAAATAAAGAACAGTTTTCCAAGAGAAAAAATGACACACTGGATCCTGAACTGTAAGTAGGGTCCCTTGAATATGCAGTACACTGTAACTTTTCTCCTCTTCATTCTCTTGGTTTGCATGACCAATCAGATGGTTCTATATTCTTGGGCTAAATCTCACTGAAGTATTAAGGCTGTTGTCTACATTATAGTTAGTACTTAGTTGCATTTCACTAAGTTGGCTTAAAGTTGTGGTGTTATATAGGCCCAAGTGAAGCACCAAGTTACCTCTTACACACTATGTAGTCCATCTCCACTGCCCTCTGCATTCTCAGTGCGTAATTCATAATCCCCTAGTTTGTAATGAGGACTTTTTGGAGCATGGAGCACAAAGCATTGTGATGTATGTTTTCTAGGTGTTCCTGAAATGTATGGGATGATACCAGAACTCATTTGGAATTTTCAGCACCAGTGATCTTTCTCTTCATATTGCCTTTCCATAATCAGATTTAAAATTACCACATTTAATGACTGAATTTAATTGCATTTGAAATTTGCTTTACCCCATACACTTAATGAGTTATTAAGAAAATAAAAACTTTGTTAAAGCTAAAAACTTTTAGTCTTTAGACATGACCTTGTCTATCTTTTGAATCGTCAGAAAACATGACAAATATTGTAAGTTTTCATTTGGTTAAGTTTTGGGGATTAATCTTGGAATTGGCTCTGTATTTCCAGGTTTGTTGAATGTACAGAGTGTGGAAGAAAGATGCATCAGATCTGTGTCCTTCATCATGAGATAATCTGGCCAGCTGGGTAAGGCTTATTATACCATTATTTTCTTTGAAAGTTTTTTTCATCATGAATATAAGCTTTTTTCTTCCTTGCCTTGCCATGACTATATCATATCTTCAAAGTTCCTGTCCTTCAAATTTTTTCTTTGGATTGGGCAAAGGGTTACAGTTCTGTTTTAAAACATTAAATAGGCCAGGCTTGGTGGCTTAGCCTGTAATCCTAGTACTTTGAGAGGGCGAGGCTAGTGGATTGCCTGAGTCCACGGGTTCGAGACCAGCTGGACAACTTGGTGAGACATCACCTCTACAATAAATAAAAAGTTAGCTGGGCATGGTAACGTGCACCTGTAATTCCAGCTTCTTGGAAGGCTGAGGCGGAAGGATCACCTGAATCCAGCAGGTCGATACTGGGATGGCTGTGAGCTTGCTGCCCTCTCTACAATAAATTAAAAAAAAAAAAAAAAATTAGCTAGGTGTGTGGTAGTGTGCACCTGTAGTTCCAGCTACTTGGAAGGCTGAGCGGAAGGATCACTACCCGGGCAGGCCGGACACTGCACTCCAGTCTGGGTGATAGAGTGAGACTCCAACTCAAAAAAAAAAACAAAAAAGACAAAACAACAAAAAATAGATAGCATTAAATTTTTATGTTAACATTAAATAATCTGGAATCCAAAATTAAATCTTTCTCTTATTCTTTTTTTTTTTTTTTTTTTTTTTTTGAGTTGGGGTCTTACTCCGTC
>NW_007256157.1:81989-105340 GCF_000164805.1 Carlito syrichta | reverse complement strand
CGCTACCACGCCCACCTGATTTTTTGATTTATTGTAGAGATGAGGTCTTGCTGCCCAGGCGGGCCTCGAACCCACGGGCTCAGGCAACTTGGCAAGACCTCGTTTCTACAGTAAATTAAAAAAATTAGCCGGGCGTGGTAACACGCACCCTGTAGTTCCAGCTACTTGGATGGCTGAGGCGGAAGGATCGCCAGAGCCCAGCAGGTGGAGGCTGCGGTGGCCGGGAGGGTGCCACTGCACTCCAGTCTGGGTGACAGAGTGAGACTCCAACTCAAAAAAGAAAAAAAAAGTGAATGCTGTGATAAGGCATCTGGAAACCAGCAGACAGTTGTTAGACATAATTAAATTTACCAAGGTTTCGATGTTATTTATACTGCAGTAGAAAAATTAGAAGATAAAAATATTAGAAGGGGACATAGGGGAACAGTTCAGTTCCCACCTCAGAAAACACTAACTGGGAATGGGATACTAAACAGTGACTCTGGAAAGGGGTTTGATTTAAATATCTTTTGGTGAGGATATGGGATAGTAAGTTATATAGCTGTTGTTACCAACATATAATTGTCCAGTGAGAGGAAGGCCACCTATCGTTCTACAATAATGAGGCTGATCCCAGCCATATTCCAAAGGAAGTAAGATCTGGAGCATTAAGTGCCTCTCATTAGGATGGAATCTCCCCACTGCCTTCTGCTCTGTTCTTAGACTAATTAATGATGCCGATGTGGAGGTCATAAGAAAAGGGAAGCTAAATTTCCAGACAATAACACTAAGGAAAATTACAAATGGTGATGTTCAGTGGCTACTTTTTAATTTTCAGTGTGATATGCCTTTAAGTGTGCCTTTAGAGTGCTTTTCTTAGTCACAGGCTTGGTAAGAATGATTAAGAGGCTTCATATGATTCTTGCAATTCTGGATTAGTCACCTAGATGAAGATAATATTTATAACTATATTATACTTCTTTTTTTGTATTGTAGAGATGAGGTCTCACCATGTCATCCAGGATGGTCTCAAAATCCTGGGCTCAGGCAAACTAGGATTACAGGCATGCCTGGCATGCTTACTTTTTCTTAGGACTAATTTATGTTTATTATACACTTCAAGTTGATTTTTTTGTTTTTTTGGAGTTGGAGTCTCACTCCATTGCCCAGGCTTGTACAATGGCACGCTTATGGCCACCGCAGCCTTGCCCTGCTATGTTCAGGTGATCTTTCTGCCTCGGCCTTCCAAGTAGCTGGAACCACGGCGCACACCACACAACCAGCTAATTTTTTGATTTATTGTAGAGATGGGATTTCACCAAGTTCCCCAGGCTGGCCTCAAACCCCTGGGCTCAGGCAGTCCTCTCACCTCCACCTCCCAAAGTGCTGGGATTACAGGCATGAGCTACCGCACCTGGCTTACAAAAATAAAATGTAAAAAGAAATTTTTTTCTTTTGAGTTGGAATCTCACTCTTGTCGCCCAGGATGGTGTGCAGTGGCATGCTCACGGCCACCACAGTCTCGACCTGCTGGGCTTAGGTGTTCCTTCCGCCTCAGCCTTCCAAGTAGTAAAAGGAATTTTTTTTTTAAGTTTAGAAATATTTCTACCAGATTGTTTTTTGAATCTTAACCTTATTCAGATGATAGATTTTGTTATATATGTTACTTTAGAGGTGTCTCTAAAATTGTATAAGCAAAGTCTTGATTTATATTTTAGATTTGTCTGTGA
Source organism: Carlito syrichta (assembly GCF_000164805.1). Lineage (NCBI taxonomy): Eukaryota > Metazoa > Chordata > Mammalia > Primates > Tarsiidae > Carlito > Carlito syrichta. The sequence continues at coordinate 103,631 of NW_007256157.1, read as the reverse complement.
TGGCTGTTTAAAGAAAACTGCACGAACTAGGAAAGAAAATAAGTTTTCTGCTAAAAGTAAGTTTCATTCTTACAGGTAAATCTTGGCAGAACTTCTGAAACCTAGTTAAGAAGAAACCATTCAAAATGAATTAGTTTGTATTTAATCAGAGTAGTGATCTGAGTCAAAATAAAATAAGTCTGTAATCTAGTAAAAGGCAATCTATAATATACTTTTTGATGTGAAGTTCATTAGACTAAGATAAAAATTTCTAAGGAAAGAATTTGTAAAATGTTTCTGTATAATGTTTTCTCTATTGCTACTTTTTTTCCTTATTGGGGCACTTCATAATGGTAGCCAGATGTGGAAATGATGGGCCAGAATTACCATCCTATGAGTGATTCCCTCAATTTAGTCCATACCATTTTGGGAGCTACTTTATGTGATTTTTCCTATTATGAAAGAAGGTGTCAAATTTTATTATACAAGTAATTGACATGAATAATCTCAATGTAATATTTGGTTTAGTTTTATAGTATTTTGCTGACCTATAGATTGCTTTGATTTTTATAATGTTTCTCAAAATGCTCCACCTTTATTATTTTAAAATATTGCCATCTGCTAGGCAAAGCACATATAAATGTTCATTGTTCTATATTTTTAACTCTTCCAAAATCAGAAATGGGAAGTTGGGCAACCCCTCTGGTCCCCTCCCACTGTGGGAGCTTTTCTGTCCTCTTAATAAATCTTGCTTTTAAAAAAAAATCTGAAAAGTTGGGGAAAGTGATACTTAGAAATGATTGAGTACTGTGTCTGCTTTAACAGCACATACACTAAAATTGGAAAGGTCCCTGCATAAGTATGATATGCCCATCTGCAAAGTATTGACTGCCTTGCTAAGTTTTTTAAATTCCAGGAAGTTATCCTATTTGTATTGAAAAAAGTACAAATGAGATTTGAGATTTTGCCCTTAAGACTGACAGTAATACATTTTTGCCTTGGTAACATAATCTTTACATTCCTAGGGTTGCCATCTACCAGGCTTGGCACCTTTTTGGAGAATCGTGTGAATGACTTTCTGAGGCGACAAAATCACCCAGAGTCAGGAGAAGTCACTGTAAGGGTAGTTCATGCTTCTGACAAAACTGTGGAAGTCAAACCAGGCATGAAAGCAAGGTATCTAGCTAGTCATTTTCTATTTCTTTCTCTCCTGGGTCCACAGTTGTTCATATGTGGTTACTGTTGGTGATTCCAGTCTGAAAAAGGAATGTTGTGGTCCCTCCACCCTCCTTTTGAATTGTACAGGTTTGTGGACAGTGGAGAGATGGCAGAATCCTTTCCATACCGAACCAAAGCCCTCTTTGCCTTTGAAGAGATTGATGGAGTTGACTTGTGCTTCTTCGGTATGCATGTTCAGGAGTATGGCTCTGACTGCCCTCCACCCAACCAGAGGTATGACTTTATGGCTAGCTCCTAATTTGGGGGGAGGGGGGCATTCAAGTTGTAAGATGTAGAAAAGCATAAGGGGCAAAAAAATGTTTGGTATGCTTGGCTTGGAAATGCAAAATCTCAAGTGTCCAATAGTATTAAAGTGAAACAGATTCAAAAACCAATCCAGATAATAGAAAATAACTGCTCAATACTGTTCTTTTGTGGTCATATTCATAAAGAAGAGGATATGAGCCTGAAATTGGAATTTGGAAACAAATGCTACTGTTCAGGAAATGTGCTTAAATCTAGATTGTTAAGTATTTCTCTGAGTTATGTCATACAGATTAGGGTAGAATTTTCTTATCTCCTGAAATAGTATAAAGGCCATAATAAGAATGCTACCAAAAAACGTTGAATCAGCAAATATTGATTGATGTAGTATGTGCCAAGCACTGCGAGGTGCTTACAGGTATGATGAAGCCACAGGCTCACTAAACTTCCCTAAAGGATCCACAGTCTAGTTTTCACCTGACTATGCTGAGAATTGTGAATGACATTGTGATCCAGAAGTATGGGAGAGTGGGAAAGGTGTTTTTAGCTATCTGGAAAAAGAATTTATTATGTAACTTGACTTGTTTTTTTTCCTCCTGATTTGATAGGAGAGTATACATATCTTACCTCGATAGTGTTCATTTCTTCCGTCCTAAATGCTTGAGGACTGCAGTGTATCATGAAATTCTAATTGGATACTTAGAATATGTCAAGAAATTAGGGTAAGCATATTGATAAAGAACATTTCCTTAAAGAAATATAATTAATGTGGTATTCTGTTGAGATATAGGCTAAAATGTGCAGATATGTAACCTTTTGCCTTCTTTCCAACTTTGTTGTCTCCCCTTTGAAGTTAATGGGGCCAGTAGGAAAGAAATGGATATTTTGACACTAGTTCCACCCATCCCACATTCATTTTGTTCAGTTCCGCATGTAGGTACATTTTGGAATTTGGTTTGTTCCTCATTTGAGGACAGAATCTTTAACTGCACTTGTGATCCTTTTATACCTGAGTATGCAGACCAAAAATCACTCTAGAGATATTTCTTAGCTTTAAAGTACATATGTCCTTGAGAATATTCACCAGCTCTTCTTGAAGTTTTCTGCTTTTCAACAATTTGCCTTTGTTAAAGTAGTTCCCTTGTTAAAGTAGGCTCGTTTTCCTTTGAACTGCTACCTTCAGTTGGTCTTAAAATGCAAATTTGGAGATTTTGGATCCAGGGCTAAGTCATTCCCTTTATGAAAGCACTCCTCAGTGACCTCTAAAAGAAGTTGAGATCCATTATTGGTTGTGTGGGTTATGCCTAGCTCTGGCCTCACGATGTTAATCTGATATTAGGTTTTGCACTCTGTGTTACCTTGGAAGAAACCATTGGTTTCAATATTGGCTCCACTTTGTGACTTAAAGTATAGCATTCTATCTAGAATGGATGGTCTTTTCTCTTTAATGATCCTTCTCTTTGTGTTGTTAGATACACAACAGGGCATATTTGGGCATGTCCACCAAGTGAGGGAGATGACTATATCTTCCATTGTCATCCTCCTGACCAGAAGATACCCAAGCCTAAGCGACTACAGGAGTGGTACAAAAAGATGCTTGACAAGGCTGTGTCAGAGCGTATCGTCCATGACTACAAGGTCAGTTGGAGCATGGGGAGGGAACAGTAGTTTGGAAATGTAATAATCTTACTGCTTTGTATTTTATTATTTAACTTATTTTAAACTAAAGTCTTCTGTTCTACCTCTTCATGTAATTTGTAGAATTCGATAAAGTATTTTTATTTTGTATATTCAGAATTTTCAAAGTAAAAAAACCCAGCTTCTGAAAAAAATCCCTTTTTTAGACATTCAGTTAATTAAAATGTATTCTTAATAGAATATTATAAACATTCATGAATATGGGTTATTCATGATATGAACATGAACTACTAAATTGGAGAAAAACATCAACTGGATGTTTTCCCAAGCAGCCCTGCAAATCATTCTAAAGCAACTAGTTTTGAATATTTGTAGTTTTGGTTGTTCTGAACGTAGTTCAGTTAAAGCTGTGGAAATTCCAAGAATAAGTGCAAGGAGGAGGGGTATGCCTTACATCACATGTCATTCTGTCAAAAGGTATGGATGGTAAAGGCTACATCGTATGCCGCTGCATCATTGAACCTGGGAGGCTCACTTGGCACTTAGTTCTTCTATAAAGGCATATAAACGTTCTGCCTTTGTAGGTTTAAAAAAAAAAAACACCGGAAATACTAACTTCAGATCAAGTCTTTTCACTATTTATGACACTGCATACCTCCCTGACATTTGACTTAGGTATAAAATCTCTGCCAGCTTCCAGAAGACGTTTTTATCTTTTTTAAAAATACGGGGCCGGGCTCGGTGGCTCAGTCTGTAATCCCAGCACTTTGGGAGGCCAAGGCGAGTGGATTGCTAGAGCCCGCAGGTTCAAGACCCACCCGGGCAACTCAGCGAGACCTCGTCTCTACAATAAATCAAACACTAGCCAGGCGTGGTAGCGCGTGCCTATAATTCCGGCTACTTGGAAGGCTGAGGCGGAAGGATCGCCGGAGCCCAGCAGGTCGAGGCTGTGGTGGCCAGGAGCGTGCCACTACACTCCAGTCTGGGCGACAGACTGAGACTCCAACTCAAAAAAAAAAAAAAAAAAATGGATTACTTGGGTTAATGTACAAGACGTTTTAATCTTTCATGTTTCGTGTGTCAGCTGTGCTTTTAAAAACACCACAGAAATTCCTATTTGTATGTGGATATTTTTGCAGGATATTTTTAAACAAGCTACTGAGGATCGATTAACAAGTGCAAAGGAATTGCCTTACTTTGAAGGTGATTTCTGGCCCAATGTTCTGGAAGAAAGCATTAAGGAACTGGAACAGGAGGAGGAAGAGAGAAAGCGAGAAGAAAATACCAGCAATGAAAGCACAGATGTAAGAGCACTGTTTCCTTTCCAATTTCTATCTATTATGTAATCCAGAAGCAAGCGTAAATGTTCAATTTGGTTTTAAAACTCTCAGGTGTGAAAGAGCTCTTTATATTGGATAAAAAAGTGTTGGCTTAGAAAAGTTACTAGGGTTCTATTTCCATGGTTCCACTTTGACCAGACCCCCTTTTAAAATGATTATCTCAGACTTTGAAGAATATAAACTAATAAAAAGAAACAGAAGGAGTTCCTGAAAAACTGATAGAAAATTACTTAAGGGACCAGACTATGAGCTGGGTGCAGTGGTTCACGCCTATAATCCCAGCACTTTGGGAGACTAAGGTGAGAGGATTGCCTGAGCCCAGGGGTTCGAGACCAGCCTGGGCAACATGGCAAGACCTCGTCTCTACAGTAAATCCAAAAATTAGCCAGGCGTGGTGGCGCGCGCCTGTAGTTCCAGCTACTTAGAAGGCTGAGGTGGAAAGATCACCTGAGCCTAGCAGGTCAGGGCTGCGGTGGCTGTGAGTGTGCCACTGTACTCCAGCCTGGGTGACAGAGTGAGACTCTGATTCAAAAAATAAATAAAGGACCAGACTATCAATCTACGAATATATTTTAGGCCTTGTGGGCCACATATCATCTCTGGCATATTCAGTTCTCTCTTTTTTTTTCTTTTTTTTGGATTCAGGGTTTTACTGTCACCCAGGCTGGAGTGCAGTAGCATGATCACAGCTCACCCTCAGCTTTCTGGGTTCAATCAGTCCTTCTGTCTCAGCCTCCCAAGCAGTTAGGACTACAGGTGCACACCAAGACATTGGCTAATTTTTCATAGAGATAGGGCTTCACTGTGTTGCCTAGACTGGTCTCAGACTCCTAGACTCAAGCAATCCTTCTGTCCCAGGCTTCCAGAATGCTGGGATTACAGGCATGAGTCACAGTGCCAGGCCTAAATAACCCTTCTTATAATAGGTAAAATATATTCATTCCTGGCTATATAAAAACAGGCCTGGACCTAATTGGCCTGTCTTCCATTTAGAACCTGGCTTAGTAATCTCATCATTTATTTCCCCATAGCATATCTAGAATTATCTCCATTGGATCTGATTTACTAAAGTCGTCCTTAAATAGTCCGTTACAACATGAACTCTTTTTTTTAAGTTTTAAGTTTTAAAACAGTTTATTAGCAAGAAGAGGAGAAGAGAAAAGGAAGATTCATGGCATAAATACCTGCCATGGACAAGTTTCTCAAAAAAGAAAAATTGCCACAACATGAACTCTTTGTAGCCTTGTAGTTTTAAGTTCAGTGACTAAATGGATTTCAGGGTGTTTTTGTTTTGTTTTGTTTTTGTAGGCTCATAAAATTCTAGAATATGAGTAGAAGGAGTTGCAGCCAAAGTCTACTGGCTTCCCACTTCCATGCACTCTGCCACCCATTCTTTGTTCCCCAGCCCCAAATCTGGGATGCATTCCATCAGCAGGGTCTACATACAAACTCTGTGTTTCTTCTATACAAAAGCTAAAAGGCTGGCGTTGCCTTAATGAAGGAGTTTCCTCATGGTAGAAAATTAGGTCAAATATATTACTGTAAATAACAGCTTGAAAAGAAGAATATGTGAAGAAAGCAGCTAGTAACACTAAGATGAGCATAAGATTATATTCTCATTTCAAAGAAGGAAGAGTCTTCTTACCTTCAGCATTATTTCCAAATCACTTCTTAACAAAAACTTTAGCATTTTCTTGTTTCCTTTGTGCTACCCTGCAGGTGACAAAGGGAGACAGCAAAAATGCTAAAAAGAAGAATAATAAGAAAACAAGCAAAAATAAGAGCAGCCTGAGTAGGGGCAATAAGAAAAAGCCTGGTATGCCTAATGTATCTAATGACCTCTCACAGAAACTGTATGCCACCATGGAGAAACATAAAGAGGTAAGATGCAGCTACAAGAAATTGGAAAAGCACAGCAAGATTCCTAAAAAAGACTGCCCATCCCAATTAGCATTTATGACATGAGCAAGAGATCATTTGAAATTCAGAAGGAAGAAATATTTGAGGGGTAATTTGGGAGGGAAAAAAGGGTAGTTAGAGTAGATAACAGAAAAGGAAATGTTTGGCTTTCTTTAGCAATGCAGTTGTGTTACAAATCCTAGGTGTTGGATTGTGTCTTATTTAAAATTACAAGCATAGTTTGTTGAACCTTTGTCCTTGTTTTTCAGAAGATTGGCTTTGTGTGCATTTTTGCTGTTTAACCAAGCTTCTTAGAACTCCACTGGGGGCATTCTAATTTGTCTATAATGACACTTTGGGGGAAAAAATGAATAAGAATATGGACTGTTAGCACTTCTGAAAGTGAATTAGGAAAAAAAATTGGAAAAAAAAACTTTCACATATGTACTTACAACATTGCTTATTTGTTGTAGGTAGTTTGGGAAAATAACTAGATGTGGGCTTTTCTTTCCCTTTTAACATATGTAAGATAAAATCATAGATACTTGAAGAGTAATTCATGTCAGTATTTTTTAAATATCTCAGTTCGATTCTTTGTTCTCAGTCCTTAATAGGAAGTGGCAGTTAATATGGAGAGGAAACTGGAAGTTTGATTTTAGGTTTGTAAAACCTAAAAATTGGCTAAAATTTTCTTTGAGAAATAGTTAGCAAAAACCCCTTTTTAAGAGAGGTATTCATTATAATAGTGCTTGACCTATATAGGTATTTAAAATATTTTTTCATACACTCTACCCCACCTCTTTTTTTATTTTAAATTAGTCCAATGAGCTGATACAGTCATGGAAGTATAAGTAATAGAGGCTTTAATACCATTACCTCAGCCATGTTAGTGAAATGGAAGGATTCCTGAGTTCTAGTAGGTACCTCACTTAGGTAGTGATTACCAGTTAATAGTTACTAGCTATTTCAACGATTATCCATGCCACAAAATTCTAGGCAATAGGGAAAGGCCATTAGAAAATACGTAAAATAGGTTTGACTTAAATTGTGCACACTTCCCATGACATTTAATAAGTTTGTCGATTTAGGTTATAAATTTAGATATTGCCGAGTGTGATAGCTCACGCCTGTAATCCCAACACTTTGGGAGGCAGAGGTAAACGGATTGCCGAGCTCAGGGGTTCAAGACCAGCCTAAGCAATATGTCAAGACTTCAACTCTACAACAAATCAAAAAAATTCCTTGCCAAGGCAGCGCATGCCTATGGTTCCAGCTACTTGGAAGGCTGAGGAGGAAGGATCACCTGAGCCTAGCGAGTTGAGGCTGCGGTGGCTGGGAGCCTGCCATTGCAGTCCAGGCTGGGTGACAGAGTGAGACTCCCACTCTAAGTAAAAAATAAATAAATTCAGGTATTGGCTTGGCTATAGGGTAACAGAAGCAGCAAACATCGCTGCCCCAAGGGTATTACAAGTTTGGCAAGTTCCAGATTTCTTGAGGTGATGATGTTTTATGTTTTATTAGTTTAACAAGAGTTTCTCATTATATACTAATTAATTTCAAATACGTATATAATTCCAGCTTCTTGTTGCACCCTTTACACTAACAGTTATGGGAATTAATGGTGACTTTTTGGTTTTGGTTTTTGGTTTTTTTTTTTTAGTTGAAGTCTGTCTCTGACACCCAGACTGGAGTGCAGTGGCCGCTCCCAGCCACCGCAGCCTCGACCGCCTCTGCCTTCCAAGTAGCCAGAACTACAGGCGTACGCTACCACACCTGGCTAATTTTTGATTTATTGTAGAGATGAGGTCTCGCCAAGTTGCCCGGGCGGGTCTCGAACCCTCGGGCTCAGGCAATCCACTCACCTCAGCCTCCCAAAGCGCGGGATTACAGACTGAGCCACCGAGCCTGGTTGATGGTGGTTTTTTTCCCAAATTTCAGTGAACAAAAGTTTTATTATTCAGCAACAAAGGACTAAGGAGATTTTTTTTTTCCTAGTGGGGGTCTTACTCTGTTGTCCAGACTGGAGTGTAACGGCATGATCATGGCTCACCACAGCCTCCAATTCCTGGGCTCAAGCAATCCTGCCTCAGCCTCCATACTTGATCCTTCTGCATCAGCGTCCATACTGTAGGCACGTGCCACCACACTCAGCTTATTTTTTTAATTTTTTGTAGAGGAGAGTTCTTGCTATGTTGCCTAGGCCCATCTCAAACTCCTGGGCTCAAGCAAGCTTCCCTCCTCAGCTTCCCAAAGTACAGGAATTACAGGAGTAAGCCACTGCATCTAGTCCTCCTCCCATTTGGAACACTTTTCAAGCCTTATTTCCTTTCATGACATGGGCATTCTGTTGATGAGTCCAGGCTGGTTGTTTTGCAGAATATCTCTCTGTTTGGATTTGTCTGATTGGTATCTTGTAGTTAGATTCAGGTTAAACCATGGATTTCTATCTTAAAACAGAGTGCTTTGAGGCAAGATGACTGAAGGAATTATTGAATGAACCTTTTTAAATCACTGAATACAAATTGTAAGTCTGTTCCAGTTAGTCTCAAAGAAGAGACCAGAGATGGGAAGCAGTAGAGGAGCAGTGCCCAGTCTGACATACCTGTCTGCTGTGGCAGTGCACTAGTTCGAGTCAGAATGAGATTGTCTATTTTACAGGTCTTTTTTGTGATCCGTCTCATTGCTGGCCCTGCTGCCAACTCCCTGCCTCCCATTGTTGATCCTGATCCTCTCATTCCCTGCGATCTGATGGATGGTCGGGATGCATTTCTCACCCTGGCAAGGGACAAGCACCTGGAGTTCTCTTCACTCCGAAGAGCTCAGTGGTCTACCATGTGCATGCTGGTGGAGCTGCACACACAGAGCCAGGACCGCTTTGTCTACACCTGCAATGAGTGCAAGCACCATGTGGAGACACGCTGGCACTGCACTGTCTGTGAGGTAGGCACCAGGTTGTGGTAAGGAGGCAGCGGGCTCTGCAGGGTTCTCACCACCTGAGTGGCAGTACAGCCACATGTTATGTAGGCCTGTGGGGTTCAAGGGGCCTGGCCTCATGTTTGGCAGAGCCAAAGAGGCTAGTTTTTGTTGTATAAAAAGGGCTTATCTAGCCCAAACAGAATATCTAAAATACTTCTGAATGACTTAAATGTTGGAGAGTTTACCTCCTATGTTTTTCCCCTAGGATTATGACTTGTGTATCACCTGCTATAACACTAAAAACCATGACCACAAAATGGAGAAACTAGGTCTTGGCTTAGATGATGAGAGCAACAACCAGCAGGCAGCAGCCACCCAGAGCCCCGGAGATTCTCGTCGCCTGAGTATCCAGCGCTGCATCCAGTCTCTGGTCCATGCCTGCCAGTGCCGGAATGCCAATTGCTCCCTGCCCTCCTGCCAGAAGATGAAGCGCGTTGTGCAGCATACCAAGGGGTGCAAACGAAAAACCAATGGCGGCTGCCCAATCTGCAAGCAGCTCATTGCCCTCTGCTGCTACCATGCCAAGCACTGCCAGGAGAACAAGTGCCCCGTGCCGTTCTGCCTCAATATCAAGCAGAAGCTCCGGCAACAGCAGCTGCAGCATCGGCTACAGCAGGCCCAGATGCTCCGCAGGAGGATGGCCAGCATGCAGCGGACCGGTGTGGTGGGGCAGCAGCAGGGCCTGCCTTCCCCGACGCCCGCCACTCCAACCACACCAACCGGCCAGCAGCCAACCACCCCACAGACGCCCCAGCCCCAGCCCGCCGCTCAGCCTCAACCCACCCCTCCCAACAGCATGCCACCCTACTTGCCCAGGACTCAGGGCGCTGGCCCTGTGTCCCAGGGTAAGGCAGCCGGCCAGGTGACCCCTCCAACCCCTCCTCAGACTGCTCAGCCGCCCCTTCCAGGGCCCCCACCTGCCGCAGTGGAAATGGCAATGCAGATTCAGAGAGCAGCTGAGACACAGCGTCAGATGGCCCATGTGCAAATTTTTCAAAGGCCAATCCAGCATCAGATGCCCCAGATGACTCCCATGGCCCCCATGGGTATGAACCCACCTCCCATGACCAGAGGTCCCAGTGGGCATTTGGAGCCAGGCATGGGGCCAGCAGGGATGCAGCAACAACCACCCTGGGCCCAAGGAGGATTGCCTCAGCCCCAGCAGCTACAGTCTGGAATGCCAAGGCCAGCCATGATGTCAGTGGCTCAGCACGGTCAACCCTTGAACATGGCTCCACAACCAGGATTGGGCCAAGTAGGTGTGAGCCCACTCAAACCAGGCACTGTTTCTCAACAAGCCTTACAAAACCTTTTGCGGACTCTCAGGTCTCCCAGCTCTCCCCTACAGCAGCAACAGGTGCTTAGTATCCTTCATGCCAACCCCCAGCTGTTGGCTGCATTCATCAAGCAGCGGGCTGCCAAGTATGCCAACTCAAATCCGCAACCCCTCCCGGGGCAGCCTGGCATGCCCCAGGGGCAGCCAGGGCTGCAACCACCTACCATACCAGGTCAGCAGGGGGTCCACGCCAGTCCAGCCATGCAGAACATGAATCCCATGCAGGCAGGCATCCAGAGGGCTGGCCTGCCTCAGCAGCAGCCGCAGCAGCAACTTCAGCCACCCATGGGAGGGATGAGCCCTCAGGCTCAGCAAATGAACATGAATCACAACGCCATGCCATCGCAGTTCCGAGACATCTTGAGACGACAACAGATGATGCAGCAGCAGCAGCAGGGAGCAGGGCCAGGAGTAGGCCCTGCAATGGCCAACCATAACCAGTTCCAGCAACCCCAAGGAGTTGGCTACCCCCCGCAGCAGCAGCAGCAGCAGCGGATGCAGCATCACATGCCACAGATGCAACAAGGGAATATGGGACAAATTGGCCAGCTCCCCCAGGCCTTGGGAGCAGAGGCAGGAGCCAGTCTACAGGCCTATCAGCAGCGACTCCTTCAGCAGCAGATGGGGTCCCCTGCTCAAGCCAACCCCATGAGTCCGCAACAGCATATGCTCCCAAACCAGGCCCAGTCCCCACACCTGCAAGGCCAGCAGATCCCTAATTCTCTCTCCAATCAAGTGCGCTCTCCCCAGCCTGTCCCTTCTCCACGGCCACAGTCCCAGCCCCCCCACTCCAGCCCATCCCCAAGGATGCAGCCTCAGCCTTCTCCACACCACGTTTCCCCACAGACCAGTTCCCCACATCCTGGACTAGTAGCTGCCCAGGCCAACCCCATGGAACAAGGGCATTTTGCCAGCCCGGACCAGAATTCGATGCTTTCTCAGCTCGCTAGCAATCCAGGCATGGCAAACCTCCATGGTGCAAGCGCCACGGACCTGGGACTCAGCACCGATAACTCAGACTTGAATTCAAACCTCTCACAGAGTACACTAGACATACACTAGAGACACCTTGTAGTATTTTGGGAGCAAAAAAATTATTTTCTCTTAACAAGACTTTTTGTACTGAAAACAATTTTTTTGAATCTTTCGTAGCCTAAAAGACAATTTTCCTTGGAACACATAAGAACTCTGCAGTAGCCGTTTGTGGTTTAAAGCAAACATGCGAGATGAACCTGAGGGATGATAGAATACAAAGAATATATTTTTGTTATGGCTGGTTACCACCAGCCTTTTTTTTTTCCCTTGTGTGTGTGGTTCAAGTGTGCACTGGGAGGAGGCTGAGGCCTGTGAAGCCAACCATATGCTCCTGCCTTGCACCTCCAATAGGTTTTATTATTTTTTTTAAATTAATGAAAATATGTAATATTAATAGTTATTATTTACTGGTGCAGATGGTTGACATTTTTCCCTATTTTCCTCACTTTATGAAAGAGTTAAAAAGAACATTTCTAAAACCAGAGGAGAAAAGGGGTTAATGTTACTTTAAATTTACATTCTATATATATATAAATATATATAAATATATATTAAAATACCAATTTTTTTTCTCTGGGTGCAAAGATGTTCATTCTTTTAAAAATGTTAAAAAAAAAATCCCTTTCTTCCCCTCAAGTCAACTTTTGTGCTCCAAAAAATTTTCTATTCTGTAAGTCTGAGCGTAAAACTTCAAGTATTAAAATAATTTGTACATGTAGAGAGAAAAATGACTTTTTCAAAAATATACAGGGGCAGCTGCCAAATTGATGTATTATATTGTGGTTTCTGTTTCTTGAAAGAATTTTTTTCGTTATTTTTACATCTAACAAAGGAAAAAATTAAAAAGAGGGTAAGAAACGATTCCGGTGGGATGATTTTAACATGCAAAATGTCCCTGGGGTTTCTTCTTTGCTTGCTTTCTTCCTCCTTACCCTGCCCCCACCCACACACACACTTTCTGTAAAACTTGAAAATAGAAAGCAAAAACCCTCAACTGTTGTAAATCATGCAATTAAAGTTGATTACTTATAAATATGAACTTTGGATCACTGTATAGACTGTTAAATTTGATTTCTTATTACCTATTGTTAAATAAACTGTGTGAGACAGACACCCTGACTTTGTTTCGCTTCTTGATAGCACATTTTGAATTAGAAATACACTGGGTTAAGTGCCTGATGCTTAGGATTCAGAGGGAAAAATGGAAGCATTAAATTACAGCCTCCTTAACTATTATATATCCATTCACAGAGATTTTGGTGAATTTGTCCAAAGTTCAGGAGGAAAGTACTACAAGTGTCAGCTAAATGTCAAGGTTGAAGTGATAGTAGTCATTTAACACCTTGATATATAGAACCTTCTTTTAATGGTTCCCCTAAGGATGACCTCAGGGTCTTCTATTCACCTTCATCTTTTTTTTTTCTTTTTTTTGAGTTGGAGTCTCACTCTGTCACCCAGACTGGAGTGCAGTGGCCGCTCCCAGCCACCAAACCTCGACCTGCTAGGCTCCAGCGATCCTTCCACCTCAGCCTTCCAAGTAGCCGGAATTACAGGCATGCGCTACCATGTCCAGCTGATTTTTTGATTTATTGTAGAGATGAGGTCTCGCTGCCCGGGCGGGTCTCGAACCCGCGGGCTCAGTCAATCCACTCACCTCAGCCTCCCAAAGGCGCGGGATTACAGGCCGAGCCACTGAGCCCGGCTCACCTTCATCTTAACAGGGAAGAAAATGAGGACCTAAGAGGGATCATATCCACATGTAACTCCTTAAGAACCAGAACTTGAAGCTAGGACAACAATACATTCCTTTTTTGCTTTTGCTAACTCCCTATGGAGAAGACAGTTTAGGGAATTGGCTTGAAGGAAAGGAAAACGTCTAGAAATAAAAGAAGGATGAGAGGAAGATTACAACATGAGTCCACTAATGTGCTGAGTGTTCAGAAAATAGGTTATTGATCCTCCAGCTGAACACTACATTGACTATGACAAGTTTTTAAAATTAGAGTATTTCTGAACTGGTTTGGCATCAGTTGGCAGATCTGTTGTCTCATACGACTGCTAAAGGCTAAAGGAGGTTCTCAAATATCTAGCTCAAACTTGTTTCTATTTTACAGTCTCAAAACACATAACTGGCATCTCAATTTGAGATGAATTTACATAGCATTAATCACAGCCAGCCCCAGAAAAATGTATTTAAGCTTCCACTTGCTTCAGGTCACCGACCCATTAGATTATACATGGACAGAGCACACGTGAAAACCATGCCACCCTGCCCTCAAGCTAACCTCGTGGTCTAGAAAAGAAGAATGATGCTTAAAGTGCTGAGCGATAGAAGTAACGCAAGAGGGAGTAGACTGGATAAAACATTTCTGGAAAGGATGTATGGAAGTGGGAATCTTGGAAGGGAGAAGACTGGGGAAGGGAGACGAGTGAGGAAAAACTCACCCGGTATCATTCAACTCCCTTGGATTAGGGGCCCAGGATTGATCTGAGCTCCCAAAAAAATATTTAGAATTCCCTTCCATTTACAAACAGTAAACTTTTTTTTTTTTTTGAGTTGGAGTCTCACTCTGTCTCCCAGACTGGAGTGCAGTAACCACTCACGGCCACCGCAGCCTCGACCTGCTGGGCTCCGACGATCCTTCCGCCTCAGCCTTCCAAGTAGCTGGAACTACAGGCGCGTGCTACCATGCCCGGCTGATTTTTTTTTTTTTATTGCAGAGATGAGGTCTCGCCAAGTTGCCCAGGCGGGTCTCAAACCCGTGTGCTCAGGCAATCCACTCACCTTAGCCTCCCAAGGCGTGGGATTACAGGCTGAGCCACCGAGCCCGGCTAACTCATTTTTCATAGCTCTGCCTCTTTGGCTATAGACAACTGGGTTGAAGTGTTAATACCAGCACATTCTCACTGCAGTGTTGAAAGCAGGAAGTGGGGACAATAATCATTAAATAGACTGGAAGAAGAAAAACAGCTGCCCTTACCCAGATCAGAAGTAGTGCTAGGGAGGGAATAGATGTGGATTATTCCAGAGTCAGCAATACAGGAAGGTGATTTCAATCTATGTGCTGTTTTTTATTGTTTGTAATAAATAGTTGGGAAGAGAGAAAAGGAGCCACAAGTCTCCCAACTGGGCTGTTAGAACACATCAATCTAGGAAATGGGCCCAATGGGGCCTAGCAGTATTCCAGGAGCTTTCGTTTACTTAGCTCAATAACAGCCCCACTCAACAAAAACAAGCTCAGGTGAAGTAACTTGCTTAAGGTCTCACAGCCAGTAAAAGGAATACTGGGACAAAGGTTTGCTAAACTCCAAAGCCCTTCCCCATCCTTTATCTCCTGTAGTGTAGAGAAGCCCTCTTGATGACTGCAAATCAACTAATATATATGATACAGGGGCCTTCTTAAAAGCAAATTCAAAATACAGACTGGAAAAAGGGCTGGGGAATAACTGGAACCATAAAAACAAGCTCAGGTTTCTCGTTTTACAACCAAGGAAACATCTCCAGACAGAGCATTTCCTGCAGTGATATGTTCATCATGAGGTCATCCTATTTAAAGAGGACAAAGGCCGGCATCAAAAATAAAATGTAGGAATAAGTTTAGCAAGAGATTTATAAATTGAAAACTACAAAACATTGTTGGAAGAAATTAAAGATCTAAATAAACGGAAAGGCACCAGCCTAGGCAACACAGACCTCACCTCTACACAAAAATCAACCAGACTGTAATCCCGTGCTTTGGGAGGCTGAGGTGAGTGGATTGCCTGAGCCCGCAGGTTCGAGACCCTCCTGGGCAACTTGGCGAGACCTCATCTCTACAATAAATCAAAAAAATCAACTGGGCATGGTAGTGCATGCCTGTAATTCCAGCTACTTGGAAGGCTGAGGGGAAGGATTGCCGGAGCCCAGCAGGTCGAGGCTGCAGTGGCCGGGAGCAGCCACTGCACTCCAGTCTGGGCGACAGAGTGAGACTCCGACTCAAAAAAAAAAAAAAAAAAATCAATCAGGAATGGTGATGCACACCTGAAGTCCTAACTACTCAGGAGGCTGAGGCAATCTCAAAAAGCCTGATGCTTTTGAGGGATAAGTTTATTATCCTTCATACATGTCACTATCCAGAAACTAACTCGAAAGTGAGAATAAGCTGCAGATAACATCTCCCAATTCATAATCCTAACCATGACATTAGAGTCATGTCCTATTAACGAAACATCAAAGGTTACTCTGTGCAAAACGCATGGGGACAGAAGAGAGGGGACAACATGAAGTGGTCAGAGCAAATTATAAAATCAGAAGATGTGTACTAATGTGTATGAAGAGAACTCAACCGTTCTATACCATTAGGCAAGTAAATGACTTCAACTGTCTCATTTAAGATAATACATTGTCTTACCATCTTACTGGGTAGTTTTAAGACAAATGAAGTCAGGCATGGTGGCTCATGCCTATAATCCCAGTTTTGGGGAAGCCGAAGTGAGACGATTGCTTGAGGCCAAGCGTTTGAGACTAGCCCAAACAACATAGTGAGTCCTCAAAAATTAGTTGGGCGTGGGTGGTGCAAGCCTGTAGTCCCAGCTACGCAAGAAGCTGAGGCGGAAGTATTGCCTGAACCCACGAGGTTGAGGATGCAGCGAGATGTGATGATCTTGCCCCTGCAATCCAGCCTGGGCAACAGAGGCCTTGACTCAAAAAAAGAAAAAGATAAATGAGTGTTGGCAAAGATGTAGAGAAATTAGAATTACAAATTATTGGTAATCATGTAAAATGGTATAGAACTGTAGAAAACGGTATGGTGTTTCCTCAACAAATAGAATTACCATATGATCCAGCCAATTCTACTTTTGCATATGTATATAAAAGAACTGAATGCAGGGACTCAAACCGATGTTTGTATACCCATGTTCATAACAGCATTATTCAAACAGCCAAAAAGCAACAGCTCAAAGGTTCATCAATGGATAAACAAAATGATATATAGATAAAATGAAATATTATTCAGCCTTGAAAAGAATGAAATTCTGAAAAAATAAAATGCTACAACATGGATGAAGTTTAAAGACATTATGCTAAGTGAAATAAGCCAAATGCAAAAGAATCAATATTATTTAATTCCACCTATACAAAGTATCAGGAGTATTCAAATTCATAGAGACAGAAAGTCAAATGGTAGTTACCAGGAACTGGGAGAGGGGGAAATAATGCATTACTGTTTACTGGGTACAGAATTCAGTTCTGGTAGCACAACAATGTGAACATACTTAGAGATGAGGTCTCACTATGTTGCCCAGGCTGGTCTTGAACTCCTGGACTCAAGCAATCCTCCCACCTCAGCCTCCTAAAGTGCTGGGATTACAGGCATGAGCCACCACGCCCAACCTGAAGTGAACATACTTAATGCCAATGAACTGTACACTTAAAAATAGTAAATTTTATGTGTATTTTGCACAATAAAAGAGAGGATGAGGTGAGTGGACTGCCTGAGCTCGCGGGCTCAAGACCCACCTGGGCAACTTGGAAAGACCTCATCTCTACAATAAAATAAAAAAAATCAGTCGGGCATGGTAGAGCGTGCCTATAATTCCAGTTAATCAGAAGGCTGAGGCGGAAGGATCGCCGGAGCCCCGCAGGTCGAGGCTGCAGTGGCCGGGAGTGGCCACCGCACTCCATTCCAGTCTGGGCAACAGAGTGAGACTCCAACTCAAAAAAAAAAAAAAGACTAAATGAAATCCCATTAATGAACATGTGTTATAAACTATAAAGCTCTGATCCATGCACTATTATTTCTTTCCCTCCCGGATGCTGCAATCAATTAGCCAAAAAGAGCAAACTAGCCAGGCTCGGTGGCTCAGCCTGTAATCCTGTGCCTTTGGGAGGCTGAGGTGAGTGAATTGCCTGAGCCCGCGGGGTTTGAGACCCGCCTGGGCAGTGAGACCTCATCTCTACAATAAATCAAAAAATCAGCCGGGCGTGGTAGCGCATGCCTGTAATTCCGGCTACTTGGAAGGCTGAGGCGAAGGATTGCGGGAGCCCAGCAGGTCGAGGCTGCGGTGGCCAGGAGCGGCCACTGCACTCCAGTCTGAGCGACCGAGCGAGACTCCAACTCAAAAAAAAAAAACCAAACAAACAAAAAGAGCAAACTATAGTCATGTGCTATATAAGGATGTTTCAGTCATTGATGAAGCGTAATACAATACTGTTCCAACACCATATTGTAGCTGTCCTTATGTCAAAGTGTAACACACTGGTCGTGTGCAATGGCTCACCCCTATAATTCCAGCAGTTTGGGAGGCCAAGGTAAGAGGACTGCCTGAGCCCATGAATTCAAGACTAGCCTGGGCAACTTGGCAAGACCTCATCTCTACAATAAATCAAAAAATTAGCCAGGCATGGTGGTACACACCTGTAGTCCCAGCTATTGGGAAGGCTGAAGCGGAAGGATCACCTGAGCCCAGCAGGTCGAGGCTGCAGTGGCCATGAGCATACCACTGCACTCCAACCTGGGCGACAGAGTGAGACTCTGACTCAAAAACAACCAAAACAAAACAAAGTATAATGTACCATGTGTTTGTGGTATAAATAAACCTACTGCACTGCCAGTCTTATAAAAGTATAGTATGTATGTAATACTTGATCATGGTAACAAACCACTATGTTTCTGGTTTATGTATTTACCATACTAAAATTTCTTTTCTTTTTATTAAGTCGGGGGTCCCACTCTGTCAACACAGACAGGAGTACAGTAGCAGGACCACAGCTCACCACAGCCTCCACCTGCTGGACTCAGGCAATCCTTCCATCTCAGCCTCCTGAGTAGCTGGGACTATAGGCATGGGCCACCACACCTGTAAAAAATTGTTTTGTAGAGGCAAGGTCTCACTGTGTTCACTGGACTCGTATCAAACTAGGTTCAAACAGTCCTCTCGATTCGGCCTCCCAAAGTGCTGGGATTATAGGTGTGAATCACCATGTCTGGCCAGCATACTATACTTTCTTTTTTTTTTTGAGTTGGAGTCTCACTCTGTCGCCCAGACTGGAGTGCAGTGGCTGCTTCCAGCCACCGCAACCTCGACCTGCTGGGCTCCGGCGATTCTTCCGCCTCAGCCTTCCAAGTAGCCGGAATTACAGGCGTGCACTACCACACCTGGCTAATTTTTTTATTTTATTGTAGAGATGAGGTCTCGCCTGCCCAGGCAGATCTCAAACATACTATACTTTCTATTGTTGTTTTAGAGAGTACTTCTTTTATTTATTTTTTGAGTTGGAGTCTCACTCTCTTGCCCAGGTGTGAGTGCAGTGGCACACTTATGGCCACCACAGCCTCGACCTGCTGGGCTCAGACAATCCGTTCACCTCAGCCTTCCAAGTAGCTGGAACTACAGGCACGCGCTACCACGCCCGGCTAATTTTTGATTTGTAGAGATGAGGTCTTGCCAAGTTGCCTAGGTGGGTCTCGAACTGGCGGGCTCAGGCAATCCATTCACTTCAGCCTCCCAAAGCATGGGATTACAGGCTGAGCCACTGAGCCTGGCTCAACTTTTTTTTTTTTTATAAGTAGAAGGTACCTGGGCATGGTGGCACCTTCTTGTAGTTCCAGCTACTTGGAAGGCTGAGGTGGAAGGAACGCCTGAGCCCAGCAGGTCGTGGCTGTGGTGGCCATGAGCATAGCACTGCACTCCAGCCTGGGTGATAAAGCGAGACTCCAACTAAAAAAAAAAGAAGAAGACATTGTTATCAGAAATGATAGCTCTGTGGATATAATTGCCCCTGAAGACATTGTCCCACTGGGATAAGACATGGTGGTAGAAAACAGTGATAGTGATTATCCTAACCCTGTATAAGACTAGGCTGCTGTGTGTTTGTGTTTTGGTTCTTAACAAAAATAGTTTAAAATGTAAAAAATATAATAATAATTTAGCCGGGCTCGGTGGCTCAGCCTGTAATCCTGCGCCTTTGGGAGGCTGAGGTGAGTGGATTGCCTGAGCCCACAGGTTTGAGACCCGCCCGGGCAACTTGGCAAGACCTCATCTCTACAATAAATCAAAAATTAGCTGGGCGTGGTGGCGCACACCTGTAGTTCCAGCTACGTGGAAGGCTGAGGCGGAAGGATCGCCAGATCCCAGCAGGTTGAGGCTGTGGTGGCTGGGAGTGGCCACTGCACTCCAGTCTGGGCGACAGAGTGAGACTCCAACTCAAAAGAAAAAAATATATATATATAATAATAATTTAATGGGAAAAAGCTTATAGAATAAGGACATAGAGAAAGAAAATAAGCCAGGCATTGTGGCTTGTGTCCATAGTCCCAGCTACTTGAGAGGCTCAGATAAGAGGATCACTTGAGTTTAGGAGGTCAAGACTGTAGTGAGCCAGGATCATGCCATTTTACTCCAGCCTAGGGAACAGAGTGAAACCCTAACTCAAAAATAGAAAGAAGGAGCTGCGCGTGGTGGCTCAACCCTATAATCCCAGCACTATGGGAGGATTGTCTGAGCCCACAGGTTCAAGACTAGCCTGAGCAAATTGGTGAGACCTCATCTCTACAATGAATCAAAAAATTAGCCGGGCATGGTGGCACGTACCTGTAGTTCCCGCTACCTGGAAGGCTGAGGTGGAAGGATCACCTGAGCCCAGCAGGTCGATGCTGGAGTGGCTGTGAGTGTGCCACAGCACTCCAGCCTAAGTGACAGAGTGAGACTCCAACTCAAAAAAAGAAAAAAGAAAAAAGGAAGGAAGGGAGGGGAGGGGGAGAAAGAGAGAGAATGAAAGAAAGAAAAAATATTTCTGTACAGTTGTACAATGTGTTTGGAGTTTAAGTTAAAATTATTATATAAGAGTCAAACATTTTTGGCTGGGCTCGGTGGCTCGCCTGTAATCCCAGCACTTTGGGAGGCCGAGGTGAGTGGACTGCTTGAGCACACAGGTTCAAGACCCACCCAGGCAACTTGGCGAGACCTCGTTTCTACAGTAAATAAAAAAATTAATCAGGAATGGTAGCACGCACCTGTAGTTCCACCTACTTGGAAGGCTGAGGCAGAAGGATCGCCGGAACCCAGCAGGTCAAGGCTGCAGTGGCAATGAGCATGCCACTGCACTCCAGTCTGGGCGACAAAGTGAGACGCCAACTCAAAAAAAATTTTTTAAACATTTTTAAAACTCATAAAGTAAAAAAGTTAAAGTAAGATAAGGATAATCACTGAAGAAAGAAAAATATTTTTTTAGCCTGGCTTGGTGGCTCAGCCTGTAATCCCAGCGCTTTGGGAGGCCGAGGTGAATGGATTGCCCAAGCCCATGGCTTCGAGACCTGCCTGGGCAACTTGGCGAGACCTCATTTCTACAATAAATTTTTAAAAATCAGCCGGGCGTGGTAGCATGTGCCTGTAATTCCGGCTACTCGGTAGGCAGAGGCGGAAGGATCGCTGGAGCCCAGCGGGCGGAGGCTGCGGTGGCCGGGAGCATGTCACTGCACTCCAATCTGGTTGACGGAGTAAGACTCCAACTCAAAAAGAAAAAAAAAAGTACACAGAAGAGTGGCCTGAAAACCTCAGGGATACCAGACGGTCATAGGCAGAAAAACAAAAACAAAAGGAATAGAAAAGAAGAAAGAAAAAGTCATACATCTAAGGAGCGTGTGGTTGAACATTCCTATTCATTTAGCAAGTACAGTACTACTTGGAAAGCACACACCTGTGCCTGATGCTGTCCTGAAGGACAAGGGTGGAGGTTAGTGGGTACATACACATCACTCAACAAATGGAGCAACCAGAGATTAAAAACACAATGTCTGAAATGGAAAAGTTCCTGAATAGGATTAACAGAATATTTAAAACTGCAAAAAATATCATTGTTGAATTTATAGATAGAACAGGAGAAACAATCCAAAATGAAGCAAAGAGAAAAAAGACTAGCCGGGCTCGGTGGCTCAGCCTGTAATCCTGCACCTTGGGAGGCTGAGGTGAGTGGAT
>NW_007256157.1:74246-81648 GCF_000164805.1 Carlito syrichta | reverse complement strand
TCCACTCACCTCAGCTTCCCAAAGGCGAGGGATTACAGGCTGAGCCACCGAGCCCGGCTTGTCAAGCAATCTTATGTGTAATTAAGGTTCCAAAAAATGGGAGCGGAAAATATTTTTTGAAGAAAAGATAAACCATTCCTATTTAACACAATATTAGAAGTCCAAGGCAGAGCAATCAGACAAGAGGAAGAAATAAATTAATTCAAATAGGAAAACAGGAAGTTAAATTATCTGGCTGGGCACGGTGGCTCACGCCTGTAATTCCAGGACTTTGGGAGGCTGAAGTGGGAGGACTGAGTGAGCCCAGGAATGCAAGACCAGCCTAGACAACCCAGTGAGACCCCAGCTCTTTAAAAAAAAAAGAATTTTTGGTTGGGCTCAGTGGCTCAGCCTGTAATCCCAGCATTTGGGGAGGCCAAGGCGAGTGCATTGCCTGAACCTATGGATTTGAGACCATCTGGGCAACTTGGTGAGACCTCGTCTCCACAATAAAATCAAAAATTAGCCGGGCGTGGTAGCATGCACCTGCAGTTCTGGCTACTTGGAAGGCTGAGGTGGAAGGATCACTGGAGCCCAGCAGGTCAACACTGGGGTGGCAGTGAGTGTGTAACTGCACTCCAGCCTTGGCAGCAGAGTGAGACTCCCACTCAAAAAACAAAAACAAAAACAAAAAAAACTATGGGCTGGGCATGGTGGCTCATGCCTATAATCCCAGTACTTTGTGAGGCTGAGGTAAGAGGATTGCCTGAGCTCACAGGTTTGAGACCGGCCTGGTCAACTTGGCGAGACCTCATCTCTATAATAAAATTTAAAAAATCAGCCAGGCATGGTGGCGCGTGCCTGTAGTTCCAGCTACTTAGAAGGTTGGGGTGAAAGGATCACCAGAGCCCAGTAAGTCGAGGCTGCGGTAGCCATGAGTGTGCCACTGCACTCCAGACTGGTCCACAGCATGAGACTCCAACTCAAAAATAAAAAATAAAAAGAATTTTAAAAAATTTATTTCTCTTCGCAGATGGATATGATTCTATATCTAGAAAAACGTAAAGATTCCATCAAAAGATTCCTAGCACTAATAAATAACTTTAATAAAGTCTCAGGATATAAAATCAATGCTCAAAAATCAGTTGCATTTCTAAACGCCAACAGTGTTCAAGCTGAGAACCAAATCAAGAATACAATACTGGCACACCTTATCAACAAGGGTACCTGCACAATGCATATTTGTATACCTAACTCTTAACTGTACCCCACAATTTTAAAATAAAAAATATATATTTAAAAAAAAAAAACAAGCAAACAAAAAAACCTAGACCTTTTCCTACTTTCCAACGAGTCTCCTTCTTGCCACGTAAGCAACTCCTGTGTCTGCACTGGGGAGATTTGCTATTAGATGACCTGTAAAGAATTTTCTATTATCACAGAGGGCTCTTATTTATAAAAAATTGTGAGTGTAGATCTGTTTGTGGTTAAATTAAACCAATCAAATTTCTAAAATGATTTCCAAACTAACATGTTCATGCTTAAAAGTCATCTGAAGGCAGTGGTGGGAATCTGCTGGGGGGGGGGCACGCCTCATCAACAAGGGTACGTGCATAATGAACACTTGTATACCTAACCTAATCCTGAATTGTACCCCACATCTTTAAATTTTAAAACAAAAAAAAGCCGGGCTCGGTGGCTCAGCCTGTAATCCCGTGCCTTTGGGAGGCTGAGGTGAGTGGATTGCCTGAGCCCCGGGGGTTCGAGACCTGTCTGGGCAGGCGAGACCTCATCTCTACAATAAATCAAAAAAATTAGCTGGGTGTGGTAGCGTGCGCCTGTAGTTCCAGCTACTTGGAAGGCTGAGGCGGAAGGATCGCCGGAGCCCAGCAGGTCGAGGCTGCGGTGGCCGGGAGCGGCCACTGTACTCCAGTCTGGGCGACAGTGAGACTCCAACTCAAAAAAACTAATTAATTAATTAATTAGATAAAATTTTTTAAAAGTCAGCTGAAATACAGCTAACCCAAGTGGTAAAAAACCGCTACAAAGAGAACTACAAAACGCTGCTGATACAAATCAAAGATGGGCCAGTGCAATGGCTCACTCTGTAATCCCAACACTCTAGGAGGCTGAGATAGGCAGATTGCTTGAGCCCAGGAGTTCAAGACCAGCCTAGGCAACATAGCGAAAGCTTATCTCTACAAAATTTTAAAAGTACCCAGGTATGGTGGCGCACACATGTAGTCCAGGCTACTTGGGATATTGAGGTGAAGGGATTGCCTGAGCTCAGGCAGTTAAGGCTGCTGTGAGCCATGATCATCATGATCATGCCACTATACTCTAGCCTGGAAGACAAAGCAAAACCCCAGCAGAAAGCAAGCAAGAGAGTGAAAGAGAGAGAGAGAGAAACAAACAAACAAACAAACAAATCAAAGATGATACAAACAAATGGAAAAACTTTGCATGCTCATGGACTGGAAGAATCAATATCGTTAAAAATGTCCATACTTGACCAGGCATGGTGGTTCATGCCTATAATTCCAGTACTTTGGGAGGCCGAGATGAGAGGACAGCCTGAGCCCACGGGTTCAAGACCAGCCCGAGCAACTTGGCAAAACCTCATCTCTACAATAAATCAAAAATTAGCTGGGCATGGTAGTGCACGCCTATAGTTCCAGCTACTTGAAAGGCTGAGACAAAAGGATTGCCAGCACCCAGCAGGTCAATGCTAGGGTGGCCATGAATGTGCCACGGCACTTCAGCCTGGGTGACAGAATGAGACTCCAACTTAATTTTTTTTTTAATTTCCACACGACTTAAAGCAATGTACAGACTCAATGCAATCACTATCAAACTACCAGCATTACTTTTCACAGATCTAGAAAAAACAATACTTAAGTTCATATGGAAGCAAAAAAGACTCCATATACCCAAAGCTATTCTAAGCACAAATAATAAAGCCAGAGGCTTCACATTGCCAGACTTCAAACTTTTCTACAAGGTTATAATACCTAAACAGCATGGTAGTGGTACAAAAATAGACACATAGACCAATGGAACAAAATTCAAAAACCCAGAGATAAAATCACTAATCTACAACTAGCTCATCTTTGACAAACACGACAAAAACAAACACTGGGGAAAGGACAGCCTATTTAACAAATTGTCCTGGGAAAACTGGCTACTACATGCAGAAAAATGAAACTGAACCCTTACCTATCACCATATGCAAAAATTAACTCAAGATGGATTAACAACTAACATAAAACCTATGAAGGCCAGGCACAGTGTCTCACACCTGTAACCCTAACCCTGTGGGAGATGGAGGCAAGAGGAATGCCTGAGCCTAGGGGTTTGACACCAGCTTGAGCAACTTGGAAAGACCTCATCTCCCTAACTACAACAAAAATAACCAGGTGTGGTGGTCCACATCTGTAGTTCTAGCTATTAGAAGGCTGAGGTGGAAGGATTGCCTGAACCCCGCAAGCTGAGGCTGCAGTGGTCATGAGTATGCCACTGCACTCCAGCCTGTGTGACAGAGACTCAGACTCAAAAAAAAAAGAAAAAGACCTACAATTATCATAGAAGAAAGCCTAGGAAACACTCTTAGACATCAACGTAGGCAAGGAATTCATGACAAAGACGTCAAAAGCAAATGCAGCAAAAAACAAAATTGACAAGTGAAATCTTTTTTTTTGAGTTGGAGTCTCACTTTGTCGCCCAGACTGGAGTGCAGTGGCCGCTCCCGGCCACCGCAGCCTCGCCTGCTGGGCTCCGGCAATCCTCCCACCTCAGCCGTCCAAGTAGCCGAAATTACAGGCATGTGCTACCACGCCCGGCTGATTTTTTGATTTATTGTAGAGGTGAGGTCTCGCTGCCCAGGCGAGTTTTGAACCCGTGGGCTCAGGCAATCCACTCACCTCAGCCTCCTAAAGGCATGGGATTACAGGGACAAGTGAAATCTAATTAAACCACAAAACTTCGGCATAGCAAAAGAAACCATCAAGAGAGTAAATAAACAACCTATAGAATGGAAGAAAATATCTGCAAACCATTTATCAGACAAAGGTCTAATAATAACCAGAATCTATAAGGAACTCAAATGAATCAGCAGGAAAAAAACAACCCCGGCTGGGCACAGTGACTCAAGCCTGTAATCTCAGAAATTTGGGAGGCTGAGATGAGAGGATTGATTGAGCCCAGGGGTTCGAAACCAGCCCAGGCAACTTGGTGAGACCTCGTCTCTACAATAAATAAAAAAATTAGCTGGGCATGGTGGCACATGCCTGTAGTTCCAGCTACTTGGAAGGCTGAGGTGAAAGCATCGCCAGAGTCAAGCAGGTCAAGGCTGTGGTGGCCATGAGCATGCCACTGCACTCCAGCCTGGGTGATGGAGTGAGACTCCAACTCAAAAACAAAAAACAGGCCAGGCTTGGTGGCTCAGCCTATAATCCCTACAATAACAGCATCTTACACTTTGGGAGGCCAAGGTAAGAGGATTACCTGAGCCCACGGATTCAAGACCAGCGTGGGCAAGTTGGCAAGACCTCATCTCTACAATAAATCAAAAATTAGTCAGATGTGGTAGCGCACGCCTGTAGTTCCAGCTACTTGGAAGGCTGAGGCGAAAGGATCGCCTGAGCCCTGCAGGTCGATGCTTGGGTGGCTATGAGCGTACCACTGCACTCCAGCCTGGGCAACAGAGTGAGACTCCGACTCAAAAAAAAAGTGGGCAAAAGACATAAACACATAAGCAAACACTTCTCAAAGGAAGACGTGCAAGCAGTCAACAAACATATGAAAAACTGCTCAACATCACTATCATCAAAGAAATGTAAATCAAAACTACAATAACAGCATCTTACACCAGGTCAGAATGGCAGAATGGCTATTATGAAAAGTTAGGCTGGGTGTGGTGACTCAGCCTGTAATCCCAGCACTTTGGGAGGCCGAGGTGAGAGAATTGCCTGAGTCTGGGGGTTCGAGACCAGCCTGGGCAATTTGGTAAGACCTCATCTCTACAATAAATCACAAAAACTAGCCGGGCATGGTGGCATGCGTCTGTAGTTCCAGCTACTTGGAAGACTGAGGTGGAAGGATTGCCTAAACCCAGCAGGTTGAGGCTGCGGTGATCATGATCATGCCACTGCACTCCAGCCCGGGTGACTAGAATGTGACTCCAACTCAAAAAACAAAACAAAAAGTAAAAAAACGACAGATGTTGTCAAAGTTGCAGGGAAAGGGAAAGCTAGTAACACTGTTAGTGGAATGTAAGCTAGCTCAGTTCCTGTGAAAAACAGTTTGAGCTGAGCTCAGTGGCTCAGCCTGTAATCCCAGCACTTTGGGAGGCCGAGGTGAGTGGATTGCCTAAGTCCGTGGGTTCGAGACCCACCCGGGCAACTTGGCAAGACCTCATCTAAAAATAGATTTACCATTCTACCAACAATCCCACTAATGGGTATATAATCAAATGAACATAAATCTTTCAGCCAAAATGTACTTGTATGTTTCTTGTATGTAATACTCAATAACAAAAACTTGGAACCAACCGAGGTGCCCATCAGCGGTGGACTAGACAAGGAGAATGTGACACATATACACTATGGAAGCTGGACGTGGTGTCTCATACCTGTAATCTCAGCACTTTGGGAGGCAGAGGTGAGAGAATTGCCTGAGCCCAAGGGTTCGAGGTCAGCCTGAGAAACATGGCAAGACCTCATCTCTACAATAAATCAAAAAATTAGCCAGGCGTAGTGGAACATGCCTATAGTTGCAGTTACTTGGAAAGCTGAGGCAGAAGGATCACCTGAGCCCATCAGGTCAAGGCTGCAGTGGCCATGAGTGTGCCACTGCACTCCAGCCTAGACAACAGAGTGAGACTCTGACTCAAAAAAAAAAACACCAAAAACTCTATGGAATACTACACAGCCATTAAAAGAAAACCATGTCCTTTGCAGCAACATAGATGCAGCTGGAGTCATTATTACAAGTGAATTATCATAAAAACATTTTCACAAAAAACTGAATACCTCAGATTCTCAGATTTATAAGTGGAAGCTAAATACTGGGTATTCGGGTACGAGGATAGGAACAGACACTGGAGACTCCTCGGGGGAAGGGAAGAAGATGGTAAAGTTTTAAATATCACCCATTGAGTACTATGCTCATCACCTAAGTGGTAGGCTCAACAGAAGCCCAAACCTCATCACCGTGCAACACACCTATGTATCAAACCTGCACGAGTATCCTTTTTTTTTTTTTTTGAGTTGGAGTCTCACTCAGTCGCCCAGACTGGAGTGCAGTGGCCGCTCTCAGCCACCGCAGCCTCGACCTGCTAGGCGCCGGCAATCCTGCCACCTCAGCCTTTCAAGTAGCTGGAACTACAGGCGCATGCTATACGACGCCCGGCTAATTTTTTATTTATTGTAGAGATGAGGTCTCGCCAAGTTGCCCAGGGGGTCTCGAACCCGCGGGCTCAGGCAATCCACTAGCCTCAGCCTCCCAAGGCACGGGATTACAGGCTGAGCCACTGAGCCCGGCTAAGCCAGATTTTAAATGTCTGTCAACCTAGAATTCTATAACTAGAGTATATAACCTTCAAAAATGAAGGCAAGCAGATTCTGAAAAGTGGAATTTTTTTAAATTACCAAGTTAATGTAAAAGAAAACAGGCATGGGGGAAAAAGTAACAAAAAACAGACAGAAAACAAACAGCAAAATGTTAGATTTAAATTCAACCATTATAATTATAGTAGACCAGACTCGGTAGCTCAGCCTGTAATCCTAGCGATTTGGGAGGCCGAGGTGAGTAGATTTCCTGAGCCTGCGGGTGCAGGAGCTGCCCAGGCAACTTGGTGAGACCTCATCTCTACAATAAATCAATAATTAGCCAGGTGTGGTAGTACACGCCTGTAATTCCGGCTACTTGGAAGGCTGAGGCGGAAGGATCGCGGAGCCCAGCAGGTCTAGGCTGCGGTGGTTGGGAGCATGCCACTGCACTCCAGTCTGGGCGACGGAGTGAGACTCCAACTTAAAAAATAATAATAATAATTATTATTATTATTATTATTATCATTATTATAGTAAATGTAAATGTTCCAAACACTCCAGTTAAAAGGTAGATATTATCATACTGGGACAGTGACACACAATTGTAATCCAGCTACCCAGGAGACTGAGGTAGGAGGATGCCTTGAGTCCAGTAGTTTGAGACTGTAGTGCACTATAAATAGTCACACCTATGAATAATCTCTACACCCCAACCTGGGCAACATAGCAAGACTTTGTCTTCTCAAAGCAAGTAAGTTAATTAAGTAATTAATTAATGGTAGATATTATCACATTGAATTTTTTGTTTTTGAGTTGGAGTCTTACTCTGTCGCCCAGACTGGAGTGCAGTGGCCACTCCCGGTCACCGCAGCCTC
>NW_007256157.1:71847-73726 GCF_000164805.1 Carlito syrichta | reverse complement strand
CGAGGCTGCGGTGGCCGGGAGAGGCCACTGCACTCCAGTCTAGGTGACAGAGTGAGACTCTAACTCAAAAAAAAAACAACAAAAAATGAAAGAGGCCACTTTAAAAGATGTAAAGTAACAATAAGTTAAAAAATAAAAGGATGGGAAAAGATATACATTCAAGAAAAGAACACTGAATTTGCAATGTGAGAAAGCAACCTTCAGAACAAGGAGTATCCATGAGGGATTAAGAAGGATATTTCCTCATGCTAAAGATGTCAATTCATCAGGAAGATGTAACAATCCTAAATGTTTATGCCAAGATTTCTAACAATTTATATGAAATGAAAACATTCCTTGAAATACACAAATTACCAAAACTGATAAAAGCAGAAAATTTAAATAGCCCTAAATCTACTAAAGAAATTTAATTCATAACTAAAACGTTCCCACAAAGAAAACCCCAAGCCCAGATTATTTTAGTGAAGAATTCTATTAAACATAAAAGGAAGAAATAATATCGGTCATATGCAAATTCTTTCAGAAAATAGATGAACACTTCTCTACTCATTTGATTAAGCCAATATTATCCCGATACCAAAGTTTTTAAATGATAAGAAAACTAAAGACTAATAACCTTGTGAACTTGATGCAAAAACCCTAAACAAAATATTAGCAAATAGAGTCCAGCAATATAAAAAAGAACCAGTCTGGGCAACTTGAGACCTCATCTCTACAATAAATCAAAAAAGTAGCCAGGCATGATAGCGTATGCCTGTAGTTCTAGCTACTTGGAAAGCTGAGGTGGAAGGTTCTCCTGAGCCCAGCAGGTTGAGGCTATGGTGGCCGTGAGGGTGCCACTGCACTCCAGCCTGGGCAACAGAGTGAGACTCCAACTCAAAAAAAAAAAAAGAAAGAAAAGTTAAAGAAACCAATGACTAGCAGAAATTCTTGAAACATTATTTGTAAAATAACAAAAATGGCCCAAATCAGTTGGAACCAATATAGTTTTGCTCAGAATGAGCTTGCTGATGTCACAACCTGAATTTCCACATTTCAAACAAGCTTCCCCCAAATTTGCACATGGGATCTACGAGGAGGCATGAAGAGATAGTTGCACATGCCTTAGGATTTTCCAGATCTCCCTTTTCCTTCCACCTATTCCCAACTAATCCCAAAATCCACCCCCCAAACTTTTTCTAATAAAATTACTACCTTGAGGCCAGCACAGAGAGAGTTGAACTGGATTCCTGTCTCCTTATTAGTCAAAATGCAATAAAAAGCTTTTCTTCTCTCAAAAAACCAGTGTCATAGTCTTGGCTTCTAACACATCGGGCAGCAAGTCTCCCATTCCCCCAACCTTTTCTTTTGAGTCAGAGTCTCACTCTGTCCCAGGCTGGAATGCCGTGGCACGCTGCAGCCTTGACCTCCTGGACTCAGACTATTCTTCCACCTCAGCCTCCTGAGAAGCTGGGAATACAGGCATGTACCACCCCTCCTGGCTAATTTTTTTTCTTTCTTTCTTTCTTTCTTTCTTTCTTTCTTTCTTTCTTTCTTTCTTTCTTTCTTTCTTTCTTTCTTTCTTTCTTTCTTTCTTTCTTTTCTTCCTTTCCTTCCTTCCTTCCTTCCTTCCTTCCTTCCTTGCCTCCTTGCCTCCTTGCCTCCTTTCCTTCCTTCCTTCCTTCCTTCCTTCCTTCCTTCCTTCCTTCCTTCTTTCCTTCCTTCCTTCTTTCCTTCCTTCCTTCTTTTCTTCTTTCCTTCCTTCTTTCCTTCCTTCCTTCCTTCCTTCTTTCCTTCCTTCCTTCCTTCCTTGCCTCCTTGCCTCCTTGCCTTCCTTCCTTCCTTCCTTCCTTCTTTCCTTCTTTCTTTCCTTCCTTCCTTCCTTCCTTCCTTCCTTCTT
>NW_007256157.1:64657-71197 GCF_000164805.1 Carlito syrichta | reverse complement strand
TCAGGCAATCCACACACCTCAGCCTCCCAAAGGCACAGGATTACAGGCTGAGCCACTGAGCCCGGCTCCAGGCTGGTCTTGAATGCCTGGGTTCAAGCAATTCAACTGCCTCAGCCTCCTAAAGTGCTAGAATTACAAGCAAAAGCTACTACACCTGACTCAGTGAGCCCTTTGGCTCAGTAACATTGTCTGATAAACAAGACCCACTTACCCTACAAGACGCAGCTTCCCTAGAATCTTATTCATCTGTCTCTCCACAGCCTAGAGTACAAAGCCTCATCTCTACAATAAATCAAAAATCAGTCCTTGACACAGAGTAGAGCTCAATAAATGTTAAATAAATAGAAGAATGAACAAATGAAGAACTAAATAAACTAAGGGAGAAAAAAAGGAAGTTCTTGCGTCCCATATCTGTATACACTCACAACCATCTTCAATTCATTCCTTCTAAATATTCCTGCAAATATTTTACTGTTGTAGTTTATAAACAACTGAAAATTCTTGTACAAGTCATCTCAAGGGGTTAACCTGGTCATTCAGTTGCCATGGAAACAGGAGAATTACAGCATAAACAGCCCTCAAGAACCACCCTCCCCTGCTCTTTAGATTAACTGTTTCTTCTTCCTCCCTGGCTAGTTGGAGTGCAGAAAACATACTCAAGGGCAGACAAGGGATTCCTCATTTTCCCTTATAACTAGTGAATTCTGGCCAGGCTCAGTGGCTCAGCCTGTAATCCCGCGCTTTGGGAGACTGAGGTGAGTGGATTGCCTGAGCCCGCGGGTTCAAGACCCGCTGGGCAACTTGGCAAGACCTCATCTTTACAATAAATCAAAAATCAGCCAGGCGTGGTAGCACGTGACTGTAATTCTGGCTACTCGGAAGGCTGAGGCAGAAGGATTGCCGGACCCCAGCAGGTCAAGGCTGCAGTGGCCAGAAGTGGCCACTGCATTCCAGTCTAGGCAACAGAGTGAGACTCCAACTCAAAAAAATAAAAATAAAAATAAATAACTAGTGAGTTCCAGGAACAATTCTAAATTAGAAGGAGTAACAAAGGAAGAGTAGAAGTCTGGCTTGTTTCCTTCTTAAAGAACTAAAGCAAGATCCAGCGCAAGGTTCAAGGTTCAGTCTCTCCATGAAGCCTATCCCTAACCCATCCTTGAGTACAAGTTCTTTTTTTTTTTTTTTGAGTTGGAGTCTCACTCTTTTGCCCAGGCTGAAGTGCAGTGGTACACTCACGGTCACCCCAGCATTGACCTGCTGGGCTCTGGTGATCCTTCTGTCTCAGCCTTCCAAGTAGCTGGAAATATAGGTGTGCGCTACCACACCCAGCTAATTATTTATTTATTGTAGAGATGAGGTCTCACCAAGTTGCCTGGGTTGGTCTCGAACCCACAGACTCAGGCAATCTACTCACTTCAGCCTCCCAAAGTGCTGGGATTACAGGTTAAGTCACCGAGCCTGGTCCCAGCACATGTTCTAGCTCCTTCTCTGCCTTCCATCTGCTTCAGCAAAGATAGAAGGACTCTTTCAATTCACACTCTCATCATGGGGCAATTCATAAAGCCATAGATCATCTTATCTCTACTAGACAAATCTCCTGGCCAAAAGCTGTATCTTCTCAATCTTTCCTGCCTCTCATCCCCACCAGCAACCACTTATTGAAGGCAAAATCAGGCCCTGGGCTTTATACAAGTCATTTCATGTAACTCTTTAGATAAGACTTTCTGTGATGGTGGAAAGTCTGAAAGCCACTTTCTTTTTTTTTTGTTTTGTTTTTTTTTGAGTTGGAGTCTCACTCTGTCACCTGGACTGGAGTGCATTGGCTGCTCCCAGCCACCGCAGCCTCGACCTGCTGGGCTCCGGCGATCCTTCCGCCTCAGCCTTCCAAGTAGCCGGAATTACAGGCATGCGCTACCATGCCCGGCTGATTTTTTTTTATTTATTGTAGAGATGAGGTCTCGCTGCCCAGGTGGGTCTCAAACCAGCGGGCTCATGCAATCCACTCACCTCAGCCTCCCAAAGGTGGGGGATTACAGCCTGAGCCACCAAGCCCGGCCTGAAAGCCACTTTCACTTGAAAGGTGGCTAGTACAAGACCAGGTGCAGTGGCTCAAGCCTGTAATCCCAGAATTTTGGGAAGTTGAGGTGAGAGGATTACCTGAGCTCAGGGGTTCAAGACCAGACTGGACAACTTGGCAAGACCTCATCTCTACAGTAAATCAAAAAATGAACCAGGTATGGTAGCATGCATCTGTAGTTTCAGCTACTTGGAAGGCT
The DNA here is from genome assembly GCF_000164805.1 of Carlito syrichta. Lineage (NCBI taxonomy): Eukaryota > Metazoa > Chordata > Mammalia > Primates > Tarsiidae > Carlito > Carlito syrichta. Next base: position 68,921 of record NW_007256157.1, on the reverse strand, counting down.
GAGGTGGAAGGATCACCTGAGACCAGCAAGTCAAGGTTGCAGTGGCCATGAGTGTGCCACTGCACTCCAGCCTGGGTGACAGAGTGAGACTCCAACTCAAAAGAAAAAAGAAAAAGAAAGAAAGGTGGCTAGTACTAAGGAACTTAATTTTTGCTTAATTTCAATTAGAATCTATTTATTTATTTATTTATTTATTTATTTTTAATTTTATTTTTTGAGTTGGAGTCTTACTCTGTCAACCAGGCTGGAACACAGTGGCACCCTCATGGCCACCGCAGCTTTGACCTACTGGGCTCAGGCGATCATTCTCTTCAGTCTTCCAAGTAGCTGGAACTAAAGGTGTGTGTCAATGATACCCAGCTAATTTTTTTATTTATCGTAGAGAGGTCTCGTCATGTTGCCCAGGTTGGTCTCGAAGCTGTGGGCTCAGGCAATCCTTTTGCTTCTGCCTCCCAAAGTGCTGAGATTGCAGGCTTGAGCCACCATGCCCAGCTTAGATTAAATTTAAATAGCCAAATGGGGCTTATAACACAGTTCTAAATCTCACTGAAGTAAGAATGATAATCCTCATTTAATAAGTGAGGAAACTGGGGATGTTGTAAGGTCTCCATGTGTTGATAGATGGGGGAGTCATTAAGGTTCTCCCAATCAATCAGGGGGAAAAATGGAAATGGGAAATTGAATGTCTTCTGAACAGTTGGTTCAAAGATACAAAGTCACAAGGAAACAGAGCAGTTCCCAAATCTACGTTGAAAGTTATCCAACTGATGTTGTTATACATCAAGGAATGGACAGGTCAACAATGGCAATATAGAAAAAGGATGGCCAGATATGCCCACCTTGCTCTATCACGACAAGACAGCTGGGCATAGTGGCTCACACCTATAATTTCAGTACTTTGGGAAGCCAAGGTGAGAGATTGCCTGAGACCACGGGTTTGAGACCAGCCTGGGCAACTTGGCAAGACCTCATCTCTACAATAAATTAAAAAAAGAAAAAGAAAAAAGACTGCCACTAGTGAAACCCATCCTTATAAGGCTCTTTCCTCTGAGCATTCCCAAAAGAGGACATCTTAATAGCCTGAGGAATCAGTGGTTAGAGTTTGTAGCTACCAGACTGGCTAGATATCAAGGGATTGGAGAATTGTAGAAAGGAGGAAATCGCAGAGAGGGAGCCCTAAAATCTGTGAATAAAATCTTTGGTTGATTCTTTCTTTCTTTCTTTCTTTCTTTTGAGTTGGAGTCTCACTCTGTCACCTAGGCTAGAGTGCAGTGGCATGCTCATGGCCACCGCAGCCTCAACCTGCTGGGCTCAGGCGAACTTTCCACATCTGCCTTCCAAGTAACTGGAACTACAGGCATGTACCACCATGCCTGGCTAATTTTTGATTTATGGTATAGATGAAGTCTCACTAAGTTGCTCAGGCTGGTCTCAGGCAATCATCTCACCTCCGCCTCCCAAAGTGCTGGGATTATAGGCGTGAGCACCATGCCCAGCTGGCTTGCTGATTCTTAAAGTGCACATTCAGTGGATGAGGTTCCAGTACATAGGGGGAAAGTCTGAAAGTATTTCATAGAAATTTCAGCAGTTGCCCATTGTAGAGGAAATAAAATTTAGAATCTGAATTCTGCCAGGTTATATGGACTCAGAGAACATTTTGGACTTTCTACTGAAACCCTAGAAAAGCCGACCTTAAGGATAAAAACAACATACCAGGACTAAGAGATACATCCTAATATTAAGGTAAAACCAAAATAGACCTCATCTCTACAATAAATCAAAATGAACCGGGTGTGGTAGCGAGCGCCTGTAGTTCCAGCTACTTGGAAGGCTGAGGCGGAAGGATCATTGGAGTCCAGCAGATCGAGGCTGCTGTGGCCAGGAGCGGCCAATGCACTCCATTTTAAGTGACAGAGTAGATTCCAACTCAAAAAAAAAAAAAAAGAAATATGCACACAGGGCCAGGAGTGGTGGCTGGTGCCTATAATCCCAGCACTTTGGGAGGCCGAGGTAAAAGGATTGCCTGAGTCCGCTAGTTCAAGACCAGCCTGGACAACTTGGTGAGACCTCATCTCTATAAGAAATTAAAGGAGCCGGGCTCGGTGGCTCAGCCTGTAATCCCACGCCTTTGGGAGGCTGAGGTGAGTGGATTGCCTGAGTCCGCGGGTTCAAGACCCACCTGGGCAGCGAGACCTCATCTCTACAATAAATCAAAAAATCAGCCGGGTATGGTAGCACATGCCTGTAATTCCAGCTACTTGGAAGGCTGAGGCGGAGGGATCGCCGGAGCCCAGCAGGTCGAGGCTGCGGTGGCGGAGAGCGGCCACTGCACTACAGTCTGGGCGACAGAGCGAGAATCCAACTCAAAAAAAAAAAAAGAAATTAAAAAAAAAAATTAGCTGCCTGTAGTTCCAGCTACTTGGAAAGCTAGGCGGAAGGATCGCCTGATCCCAGCAGGTCGAGGTTACAGTGACCGGGAGCATGCCACTGCCCTCCAGCCTGGGTGACAGAGTAAGAATCCTACTCAAAAAAAAAGAAAAGAAAAGAAATACACACACGGGGCCGGGTGCAATGGCTCAAGTCCATAATCCCAGCACTTTGGGAGGCTGAGGCGAGAGGATTACCTGAGCACAGGGGTTTGAGACCAGCCTGGGCAACTTGATGAGACCTTGTCTCCACAATAAATAAATTAAAAAATAAGCTGGGCATGGTAGTGTGCGCTTGTTATTCCAGCTACTTGGAAGGGTGAAGTGGAAGGATCGCCTGAGCCCAGCAGGTTGAGGCTGCAGTGGCTGTGAGCGTGCAACTGCACTCCAGCCTGGGCAACGGAGACTCTGATTAAAAAAAAGAAATACACCAGATGAGGGGATTGTCTGAGTCCACGGGTTCGAGAACAACCTGGGCAACTTGGTGAGATTTCAACTCTACAATAAATAAAAAAATATATACACACAAACCATCCCAATGTTGGAATTAGCACTCAAACATTCAAAATAACTACGACTGGCCAAGTGCAATAGCTTATACCTGTAATCCCAGCACTTTGGGAGGCCAAGGTGAGAGGATTGCCTGAGCCCACAGGTTCAAGACCAGCCTGGGCAACTTGGTAAGACCTCATCTCTACAATAAATCAAGAAAAAAAATTAGCCAGGCATGGGGGCACACACTTGTAGTTCCAGCTACTTGGAAGATTAAGGCAGAAGGATGACCTGAGCCCATAAGGTCGAGGACTCAAAAAAAAAAAAAAGGAGGCCAGGCACAGTGGCTCAGCCTTTAATTCTAGCACTTTGGGAGGCTGGACTCAAAAAAAAAAAAAAAAAAAATATATATATATATATATCTCCAGGAATGGTGGCTCAGCCTTTAATCCCAGCACTTTGGGAGGCTGAGGCGAAAGGATTGCCTAAGCACATGATTCAAGACCAGCCTGACCAACATGGTGAGACGTCAACTTAAAAAAAAAAAAAAAAAAAAATGGAATGCTTCATACATTTGCATAAGGCCATAGCTAATCTTCTATGTATGCTTTCAATTTTAGTGTGTGTGTATATATAGGTGTGTGTGTGTGTGTGTGTGTGTGTGTGTGTGTATTTTTTTTTTTTTAAGAGACAGGGTCTTGTCTAGACACCCAAGTTGAAGTATACTGGCATGATCATAGCACACTGCTTACTGCAGCCTGAAACTCTAGAGCTCAAGCAATCCTCCTGCCTAAGCCCCTCCAGTAACTTGGACCAGAGGTGCATGCCACCACTAAAAACTAAGTTTTTCTAGGTTTTTTTTATTTTCCTAAAGATGGCATCTTGCTATTTGCCCAGGCTTGTCTTGAACTCCTGGTCTCAAGATCTGCCTTTTGTTCCTCTTCAGTGCCTCCCAAAGTGCTGGGATTACAGGTGTGAGCCACTGCACCTGGCCACACTATGAATTTTTTTTTTTCTGAGGTGGAGTTCCACTCTGTCACCCAGGCTACAGTATAGTGGCACAATCAGCTCAACCTCCTGGACTCAAGCAGTCTTTCCCCCTCCTCCAGTCTTCCAAATAGCTGAAACGGGGCATTTTTTTATTTGTGGTAGAGACAAGGTCTCACTATATTGCCTAGGCTCACCTATGGCATTTTATTTTATTTATTTTTTTGAGTTGGAGTCTCACTCTGTCGCCCAGGCTGGAGTGCAGTAGCACGCTCACAGCCACCGCAGCCTCAACCTCCTGGGCTCAGGTGATCCTTCAGCCTCAGCCTTCCAAGTAGCTGGAACTACAGGCATGCCTG
>NW_007256157.1:63710-64124 GCF_000164805.1 Carlito syrichta | reverse complement strand
GCAACTTGGCAAGTCCTCATCTCTACAATAAATCAAAAATTAGCCAGGCATGGTAGCGCACGCCTGTAGTTCTAGCTACTTGGAAGGCTGAGGCGGGAGGATCGCTGGAGGTCGAGGGTGCAGTGGCCAGGAGCGTGCCACTGCCCTCTAGCCTAGGCAACAGAGTGAGAATCCAATTCAAAAAAAAAAAAAAAAATCTAACAAAATCTCTCTAGATCTTAACATTGCCAAATATAAAGTGCTAATTAAGTAATTAAAGAAGGTCCAAATAAATGGAGAGAGATGCTATATTCATAGACTGGAAGACTCAATATAGTAGAAATGTCAATTCTTTCGAGATAGCTATATATGGCAGGGCTCGGTGGCTCAGTCTGTAATCCCAGCACTTTGGGAGGCTGAGGTGAGTGGATTGCC
>NW_007256157.1:59821-63690 GCF_000164805.1 Carlito syrichta | reverse complement strand
GGGTTTGAGACCCGCCCGGGCAACTTGGCGAGACCTCATCTCTACAATAAATCAAAAACTTGCTGGGCATGGTAGTACGTGCCTGTAGTTCTGGCTACATGGAAGGCTAAGGTGGAAGGATTGCTGGAGCCCAGCAGGTTGAGGCTGCGGTGGCCGTCAGCGTGCCACTGCACTCCAGTCTGGTTGACAGAGTGAGACTCCAACTCAAAAACAATAACAACAACAACAAATTGCTATATAGATTTTATGCAATACCAATCAATATTCCAGCAGTATTTTCTGTAAATACAGACAAGCTTATTCTAAAGTGTACATGGAAAGGCAAAGGGACTGTAGTAGACAGAACATAATCTCACTGTTAAGACTTATTATTAAGCTACAGTAATCAAGACAATATGATTTGGATAAAGAATAAACATATAATTCAAAGAAACAGGATAAAGAGTCCATAACTAGACCCACACAAATATGGTCAACTGATTTTTCACAAAAGATAATTCAATAGAGAAAGGATAATCTTTTCAACAAATGATGCTGAATCAACTAACTGAAAACCCACATTAAAAAAAAAAGAAGTTTGAGCCATATCTCACATCAAATACAAAAATTAATTCCAAATGGATCATAGACTTAAATGTAAAATATAAAACTCAGAGCCAGGTGCAGTGGTTCACACCTATAATCCTAGCACTTTTGAATTATTTTATTTATGAGATGGGGTCTTGCTCTGTCACCCAGGTTACAGTGCAGTGGTGGGATCATAGCTCATTGCAGCCTTGACTCCTGGGCTCAAGTTACCAAGTGATCTTCCCACCTCAGCCTCCCTCTGAGTAGCTAGGAATACTGGTGAGAGTCAAAGTGTCAGGTCAATGTTAATAATTTTTTAGAAGGTCAGACACAGTGGCTCACGTCTATAATTCCAGCAATTTGGGAGGCCGAGGTGAGAGGACTGCCTGAGCCCATGGGTTCAAGACCACCCTGAGCAACTTGGTGAGACCTCATCTCTACAATAAATCCAAGAAAAATTAGCCAAGTGTGGAGGCGCATGCCTATAGTTCCAGCTACTTGGAAGGCTGAGCTGGAAGGATCGCCTGAGCTCAGCAGGTCGAGGCTACAGTGGCTATGAGCGTGCCACTGCACTCCAACCTAGGTGACAGAGTGAGACTCTGACTCAAATAATACTAATAATAATTTTTTAGAGACAGGCTTCTTGCTGAATTGCTCAGGCTAGTCTTGAACTCCTAGATTGAAGAGTCTTCCCAGCTGGGCTCGGTGGCTCAGCCTGTACTCTCGTGCTTTGGGAGGCTGAGGTGAGTGGATTGCCTGAGCCCGCGGGTTCGAGACCCGCCTGGGCAGCGAGACCTCATCTCTACAATAAATCAAAAATTAGCTGGGTGTGGTAGCATGCGCCTGTAGTTCCAGCTACTTGGAAGGCTGGGGCAGAAGGATCGCCGGAGCCCAGCAGGTCCCGGCCACCGCACTCCAGTCTGGGCGACACAGTGAGACTCCAACTCAAAAAAAAAAAAAAAGAGTCTTCCCATCTTAGCCTCCTGAATAGGGGAGAGGCCAAGACAGGAGGATCACTTGAGGTCAGAAGCCTAACACCAGCCTAGGCAACACAGCAAGACCTTGTTTCTACAAAAATAAAAAATAAAAAAATAGCCAGGTATGCCAGATACTCAGGAGGTGGAGATGGGAGGATCCCTTGAGCCCAGGAGTTCAAGGATCTAAGGAGCTATGATTACGCACTGCACTCCAGCTTGGGTGACAGAGCAAGACTCTGTCTCTCAAAAAATAAAAATAAATAAAACTCAGAAGAAAACACAAAAGAAAATCTTCGTGACTATAGGTTAGCCACTTGGAAGGCTGAGGCGGAAGGCTTGCCGGAGCCCAGCAGGTCGAGGCTGCGGTGGCCGGGAGCAGCCACTGTACTCCAGTCTGGGTGACAGAGTGAGACTCCAACTCAAAAAAAAAAAAAAAAAAAAGAATTTTTACATATGACTCCAAAAACACCAAAATGATAAATGGGACTATATCAAGATTTAAAAGTGTTGCTTTACAAAAAGAATAAAAAAGCAAATCATAGACTGGGAGAAAGTATCTGCAAATCATATACACAATAAAGACTTGCATCAAGAATAAAAGTCTTGCGGCCAGGTGTGGTGGCTTACACCTGTACTCCCAGCACTTTGGGTAGCCAAGGTAGGAAAAATGCTTAAGACCAGGAATTTAAAACATCCTCCATCCTGGGCAACACAGAGAAACTGCCTCTCTCTTTCTTTTATATATATATATATATATACACATATGTATATATAATTTTTTAAAAGACTTGTACATAAAAATGCAATAATAACAAAACTTAAAATCCAGTTTTTTTTTTCGCTTTTTTTTTTTTTTTTTTGAGTTAGAGTCTCACTCTGTCTCCCAGGCTGGAGTGCAGTGGCACGTCTCTCGGTCGCTGTAGCCTCTACCTGCTGGACTCAGGTGATCCTTCCTCCTCAGCCTTCCAAGTAGCTGGAACTACAGGTATGTACCACCACGCCTGGCTAGTTTTTTTTTAATTTATTGTAGAGATTAGGTCTTTTTTTTTTTAGTCGGAGTCTCACTCTGTCACCCAGACTGGAGGGCAGTGGCATGCCTCTCAGCCACCGCAGCCTCAACCTGCTGGGCTCTGGCGATTCTTCCGCCTCAGCCTTCCAAGTAGCTTGAACTACAGGTGCACGCTACCATGCCCAGCTAAGTTTTGATTTATTGTAGAGATGAGGTCTTGCCAAGTTGCCCAGGCTAGTCTCGAACCCGCGAGCTCAGGCAATCCACTCACCTCTGCCTCCCAAAGTGCTGGGATTGCAGGTTGAGCCACCAAGCCCAGCCAATCCAGTTTTTCTTATTTTTTTATTTATTTATTTGCTTGTTTGTTTATTTATTTACCAGTTTTTCAAACTGAGTAAAAAATCTGAACAGAGGCCAAGCACGGTAGTTCACGCCTGTCAATCCAGCTACTTGGAGGGAGGCTGAGGCAGGAAGAGCACTTCATAGTTTGAGCCTAGGAATTTCAGGCTGCAGTGAGCTATGATTGCACCACTGTAATCCATCCTGGATGACAGAGTAGGACCGCATCTCATAAATAAAAATAAAATAAAACAAGATCTGAACAAAAGCTTCACTAAAAAACATATATAAATGGCAAATAAGTACAAGAAAAGAAGCTCAGCATCATTAGACATTAAGGAAATGCAAATCACAATGAGTTACCATTACTCATCTATGAGAATAAGGGAAAAAACTAACAATACTAAATGCTTGTGAGAATGTGGAACAATTAAAACTCTCAAACATTCCTGCTGGGAATGCAAAATGTACAACAACCTGGAAAACAGTTTGGCAGTTTCTTATAAAGTTAAATTTATAGTTAACTTATGACTCAATCTTCCTTTTAGATATTTACCCTAGAAAAATAAAAACCTGTGTTTACACAAAAATTTGTACACAATTGTTCACAGCAGCATTATCTGTAATCACCAAAAACTGGAAACTGAAATTGGATTTCTTCCTCTCGCAACTATTTTTTTAAAATGTGGCAAAATATATACAACATAAAATTTACCATTTTCACCATTTTTTTTTTTGAGTTGGAGTCTCACTCTGTCGCCCAGACTAGAGTGCAGTGGCCGCTCCCAGCCACCGCAGCCTCGACCTGCTGGGCTCCGGCAATTCTTCTGCCTCAGCCTTCCAAGTAGCTGGAACTACAGGCGCGCGCTACCACACCCGGCTAATTTTTTTAATTTATTTATTGTAGAGATGAGGTCTCATCAAGTTGCCCAGGTGGGTCTCAAACCCGCGGGCTCAGGCAATCCACTCACATTGGC
>NW_007256157.1:56200-59801 GCF_000164805.1 Carlito syrichta | reverse complement strand
CACGATCACGGCCACCACAGCCTCAACCTGCTGAGCTCAGGCAATCCTTCCACCTCAGACTTCCAAGTAGCTGGAACCACAGGCATGTGCCACCATATCCAGCTAATTTTTCTTGATTTATTGTAGAGATAAAGTCTCGCCATGGTGCCTGGGCTGGTCTCGAACCTGTGTGCTCAGGCAATCCTTTTACCTCGGTCTCCCAAAGTGCTGGGATTATAGGCATGAGCCACCACACTCGACCTGAAACTATATACCCATTAAACAAAACACTCCAGTTCCCCTCCCCCAGCTCCTGGCAACCACCAATCTACTTTTTGTCTCTTGAGTCTGACTACTTTAGGTATCTCATAGAATTGGAATTATATTTATCTTTTTCTGATGGAATTATTTCACTTAGCATAATATCCTCAAGGTTCATTCATGTTATAGCATAAGTCAAAATTCGCCAGACTACATAGCAAGGCATCATTTCCACAAGAAATCCAAAAATTAGCCAGGCATGGTGGTGAGCACCTGCAACAGACTGAGACCCTGATTCCAGAAAATTTTTCCTTGGTGTTTTTTTTGGTTTTTTTTTTTCAGTCAGAGTCTCACTCTGTTGCCCAAGCTGGAGTACAGTGGCACACTCGTGGCCACCGCAGCCTTGACCTGCTGGGTTCAGGAAATGCTTCCGCCTCAGCCTTCCAAGTAGCTGGAACTATAGGTGCACATTACCACCCGGCTTATTTTTTGATTCATTGTAGAGACGAGGTCTCACCAAGTTGGCCAGGCTGGTCTTGAATCCCTGGGCACAGGCAATCCTCTCGCCTCAACCTCCCAAGTGCTGGGATTACAGGCTTGAGCTACTACGTCCAGTCTTTCCTTGTTTTTTAATGCTGAATTATATTCCATTATGTATGTGTGGTGTTTATCCATTTATCTATCATTTGGGTTGTTACCACCTTTGGTTATTATGAATAATGCTTTTATGGACATGGGTATACAAATATTTTTTCAAGACTCAGCTCTCAATTCTTTTGGGTATAGTTCCAGAAGTGGAATTGCTGAGTCATATTCTATTTCTGGCTTTTTGAGAAACTATCATACTGTTTCCCACAGCAGCTGCACCATTTTACAGCCTAGCAGAAGTGTACAAAGATTCCAATTTCCACACATCCTCATCAATACTTGTTATTTTCAGTTTTTAGTTTTTTTGGTTTTTTTGAGTTGAAGTCTCACTCTGTTGCCCAGACTGGAGTGCAGCGGCACGCTCCCAGTCACCACAGCCTTTACCTGCTGGGCTCTGGCGATCCCTCTGCTCAGCCTTCCAAGTAGCTGGAACTACAGGCACGCACTACCATGCCCGGCTAATTCTTTGATTTATTGTAGAGATGAAATCTCGCCAAGTTGCCCAGGCAGGTCTTGAACCCGCGGGCTCAGGAATCTACTCACCTCGGCCTCCCAAAGCACGGGATTACAGGCTGAGCCACCGAGTCTGGCTATTTTCAGTTTTCTTAAAAGTAGCCACCCTACTGTGAGGTAGTATCTCACTGTGGGTTTTTGTTTTTGTTTTTATTTTGTTTGTTTTTTGAGTTAGGATCTCACTCTGATGCCCAGGCTGGAATGCATCCTGGGCTCATGCCATCCTCCTGCCTCAGCCTCCTGAGTAGCTGGGACTACAGGTGCACACCACCATACCCGCCAAATTTTTTATTTTTTTGTGGAGATGAGGTCTCACCATATTGCCCGAGATGGTCTCAAACTCCTGGACTCAAACAATTCTTCTACCTCAGCTTCACAAAGTGCTGGGATTACAGGTGTGAGCCATCACACCTAGCCTTACTGTAGTTTTTAATTTACATTTTTCTAATGATTATTGATATTAAGGATCTTATCATGTTTGTTAGCCATTTATATATCTTCGCTGGAGAAATATCTTTTTTTTTTTTTTTAGAGATAGGGGTTCCACTATATTGCCCAACTGGTCTCGAACTCCTGACCTCAAGCGATCCTCTTGCCTCAGCCTCCCAAAGTTCTGGGATTATAGGTCTGAGCCTCCATACTGGCCCAGGAGAAATATCTATTTAAGACCTTGTACCATTTTTTTTTTTTTTGAGTTGGAGTCTCACTCTGTCACCCAGACTGGAGTGCAGTGGCCGCTTCCGGCCACCGCAGCCTCGACCTGCTGGACTCTGGAGATCCTTCCTCCTCAGCCTTCCGAGTAGCCGGAATTACAGGCATGCGCTACCACGCCCGGCTAATTTTTGATTTATTGTAGAGATGAGGTCTCGCTGCCCCAGGCGGGTCTCGAACCCGCGGGCTCAGGCAATCCACTCACCTCAGCCTCCCAAAGGCGTGGGATTACAGGCTGAGCCACCGAGCCCGGCTGTACCATTTTTAAATAGAGTTTTTTGTTGTTGAAGTATAGGATCTCTGTATATATTCTAAATATTAACCCCTTATCAGATATGTGATTTGCAACTATTTTCTCAGACTTTGTAGGTTGTCGTTTCATTGTTCATGGTCTCCTTTGATGCAGTTTTTCATTTTGATGCAGTCCATTTTATCTAGTTTTCTTTTTGTTACTTAAGTTTTTGGTGTCATATCCAAGAAATCATTGCCAAATCCAATACCATAAAGCTTTTCCCGTTTTTGTTTTGTTTTTGTTTTCTGAGTCAGAGTCTCACTCAGTCACCCAGGCTGGAGTACAGTGGTTGCTGCCGACCACTGCAGCCTCAACCTGCTGGGATTCGACGATCCTACCGCTTCAGTCTTCCAAGTAGCTGGAACTACAGGCACGCGCTACCACGCTGGGCTAATTTTTTGATTTATTGTAGAGATGAGGTCTCACCAAGTTGCCCAGGTGGGTCTCGAACCCGCAAGCTCAGGCAATCCACTCACCCCAGCCTTCCAAGGTGCGGATTTACAGGCTGAGCCACCAAGCCCGGCTTAGTTAGTTTTTATATATGATATAAGGTAAGGTTCCAACTTCATTCTTTTGCATGTGGATGTCCAATTTTCCCAGCACCATTTATTGAAAATAGCCCTTTCTCCCTTTAAAAGGTCTTGGCACCCATGTCCAAAATCATTTGACCATATATATATGCAAGGGTTTATTTCTGGGCTATCTATTCTATTGGGGAGTTAGTGTTTAATACATACAGAATAACAGATAGAGAAGATGAAGGTCTGCAGATGGATAGTAGTGATGGTTATACAATAATGTCAGTGTAATTAATGGCAAAGAACTGTATACTTCAAAATGATTAAAATAGTAAATTGTATGCTACGTATATTTTACCACAATTTTTTTTTTTTTTTTTTTTGAGTTGGAGTCTCACTCTGTCGCCCAGACTGGAGTGTAGTGGCTGCTCCCGGCCACTGCAGCCTCGACCTGCTGGGCTCCGGCGATCCTTCTGCCGCAGCCTTCCAAGTAGCTGGAACTACAGGCACACGCTACCACACCCAGCTAATTTTTGATTTATTGTAGAGATGAGGTCTTGGCAAGTTGCCCAGGCAGGTCTTACTCTGTCACCCAGACTGGAGTGCAGCTTAAAAAAGAAAAGAAAATATTAAAAAAAGTTCTTCAAGCCAGACTCGGTGGCTCAGCCTGTAATCCCAC
>NW_007256157.1:55014-55710 GCF_000164805.1 Carlito syrichta | reverse complement strand
CCAGGCTGGTCTTGGACCCCTGGGCTCAGGCAATCCTCTCACCTCTGCCTCCCAAAGTGCTGGGATTACAAGCATGAGCCACCATGTCCAATCTGCTGGGATTACAGGAGTGAGCCACTGTGCCCAGCCGTTCTTTCTTTTCTTAAACTTTTAAAAGTCAAGTGGCTATTTAAAGTAAAAATCTAAAAATTAAGTAGGCCTGGTGCAATGGCTCATGCCTATAATCCCAGCACTTTGGGAGGCCAAGGTAAGAGGATTGCCTGAGCCAACAGGTTCGAGAGCAGCCTACAATAAATAAAAACAATTATCTGGGTGTGATGGCGCATGCCTGTAGTTCCAGCTACTTGAAAGGCTGAGATGGAAGGATCACCTGAGCCCAGCAGGTCAAGGCTGCGGTGGCTGTGAGCGTGCCACTGCACTCCTACCTGGGCGACAGAGTGAGACTCCAACTCAAAAAAAAAAAATGGCCAATGAGCACATAGATACTCAACATCATTAGTAATCATGGAAATGCAAATTAAAACTACTATTAGAATGACCAATATTTATAAGACTGACAAAACCAAGTATTGGCAAGGATATGGAGCAATAAAACTCTCATAAACCACTTTGGCAGTCACTTAAAAAGTTAAAATACAGCTGGGCTCGGTGGCTCAGCCTGTAATCCTGCACTTTGGGAGGCTGAGGTGAGTGGAT
>NW_007256157.1:52633-54908 GCF_000164805.1 Carlito syrichta | reverse complement strand
AGTAAGACTCCAACTCATAAAAAAAAAAAAAAAAGTTAAAATACACCCTACCACTCAGCAAACCCACTTCTAGATATGTATTTACCCAGGAGAAATGAAAACACATGTCCACACAAAGATCTTCATGTGAATGCTGATGGCATTGTTCATAATAGCCAAACAATGGAAATAACCTAAATGCCCAACAACTGGAAGATGAATAAACAATTATGATATATCCAAACAATGCATTTTATTCAGCAATCAGAAAGAACAAACTATTGATAAAGACACCATGGCTGACATTGTTTGTCAAGCCTGTAATCCCAGCACTTTGGGAGGTGGAGGTAAGAGGAATGCCTGAGCCCACAGGTTTGAGACCAGCCTGGGCAATTTGGTGTGACCTCATACTACTATAAATAAAAGTTAGTTGGGCATGGTAGCAGTCACCTGTAGTTCCATCTACTTGGAAGGCTGAGGCAGAAGGATTGCCTGAGCCCAGCAGGTTGAGGCTGCGGTGGCTGTGAAAGTATCACTGCCCATCCAGTTTGGATGACAGAACACAACATGAATGAATCTCAAAGCACTATGCTAAGTAAAGAAGCCAGATACAAAAAACCAAATACTGTATAGATTTCTAGAAAAGACAATAAAGGAAAGTAGTGGTTTCCAAGGGAAAGTGGTTGGGGAAGGTCAAGGGGCACAAAGGAGTTTTTTGAGTGGTGGAAGTAATTCTACATATATCTGTCAAAACTCATCGAATTAGCCAGGCTCGGTGGCTCAGCCTGTAATCCTGCGCCTTTGGGAAGCTGAGGTGAGTGGATTGCCTGAGCCCGCGGGTTCGAGAACCACCTGGGCAGGCGAGACCTCATCTCTACAATAAATAAAATTTAAAAAATTAGCCAGGCATGGTAGCGCACGCCTGTAATTCCGGCTACTCGGAAGGCTGAGGCGGAAGGATCGCCGGAGCCCAGCAGGTCGAGGCTGTGGTGGCCGGGAGCGGCCACTGCACTCCAGTCTGGGTGACAGAGTGAGACTCCAACTCAAAAAAAAAAAAAACTCATAGAATTATAGATTTCAAATGGACAAATTTTGTTGTATCTCAACTAAGCTAAATGCTACAATGATACATCAGTTTACACTCACAAAGAGGGATAAATCGAAAAGACTGAAAGTAGCAAATGTTATAAGGATATAAAGCAATAAAACTCTCATATAATGCTAGAATGTAAAATAGTAAAAACATACGGATAAAAGTTTGGCCATTTCTTATAAAGTTAATCATATACTTTCCTATGACTCAGTAATTCTTTTTTTTTTCTTTTCTTTATTTCAATAGCTTCAGGTGACCCAGCAATTCTATTTCTGGCATGCATTTGAGAAAATGAAAATATTTCACAAAAATAATGTTCACAACAGCATTATTGATAGTAGCCAAAAATGGAAAACAACTCAAATGTTCATCAACAAGTAAATGGTTAAACAAATTGATACAATGAAATACTATAGAACAATAAAAATAAACTACTGATATATGAATCGAGATGGCTAAATCTGAAAAGCTTTATGCCATGTGAAGGAAAACTCAAATGAGTACATACTTTATGATTCTATTTATATGAAATTTTGGAACAAGTAAAACTAAGTTATGATCATAGAAATCATTATAATCATGGAATGTGGAGTAGAAATACATATATTTTTGAGCCAACGTCTCACCCTGTCACCCAAGCTGGACCTTCTGTGCTCAGGGGATTCTTCTGCTTCAGCGTTCTGAGTATCTGGGACTATAGGTGCATGCCATCATGCATGGCTAACTTTTTTATTTTTATTTTCAAAATTTTTTGTAGAGATGAGGTTTCACTATGTTGCCCAGGCTGCTCACAAACTCCTGGTATCAGGCACAGTCATGGCCACTGCAGGCTTGACCTGCTAGGCTCAGGGGATCCTTCCGCCTCAGCCTTCCAAGTAGCTGTAACTACAGGGTCATGCCACCACATCCACCTAATTTTTATTATTTTTTTGAGAAAGCAGGATTTATTGAGAGGAAAGAAAAGCTCCCACAGTGGAAGGGGACCAGAAAGAGTTGCCCTAATTTTTTTATTTATTGTAGAGATAAAATCTTGCCAAGTTGCCCAAGATGGTCTTGATCCCTTGGACTCAGGCAACTCTCTTGCCTCTGCCTCCGAAAGTGCTGGGATTACAGGCATGAGCCACCACACCTGGCAATACATCTTGATTTTTTTTTTTTTTGAGTTGGAGTCTCACTCTGTCGCCCAGATTGGAGTGCAGTGGC
>NW_007256157.1:52065-52613 GCF_000164805.1 Carlito syrichta | reverse complement strand
TCAGGCAATCCACTCACATCAGCCTCCCAAAGGCGCGGGATTACAGGCTGAGCCACCGAGCCCGGCTACACCTTGATTTTTAAAAAAGCAAACTGAAACGGGATTCAGTTAGTATCAAAATACATGTCATCAGATCCAGTACACTTGCAAGAAAGGAGATTATAGATTAGATTTTTAACTTTTTTTTTTTTTGAGTTGGAGTCTCACTCTGTTGCCCAGGCTGGAGTACAGTGGTACACTCACAGCCACCGCAGTCCCGACCCGCAAGGCTCAGGTGATCCTTCTGCCTTAGTCTTCCAAGTAGGTAGAATTATAGGCACATGCCACCACATCCAGCTAATTTTTTGATTTATTATAGAGATGAGGTCTCGCCAAGTTGCCCAAGCTGGTCTCGAAACCATGAGCTCAAGCAATCCTCTCACCTCGGCCTCCCAAAATGCTGGAATTATAGGCATGAGTCATCATGCCTGGCCTAAAATTTATCTCTTTAATGTATTAAATTCAGCCGGGCTCAGTGGCTCAGACTGTAATCCCGTGCCTTTGGGAGG
>NW_007256157.1:47127-51566 GCF_000164805.1 Carlito syrichta | reverse complement strand
CTGCACTCCAGTCTGGGTGACAGAGTGAGATTCCAACTCAAAAAAAAAAAAAAAAATTCAATGATTTTTAGTAAATTTACAGAGTTGTACAACCATCATCACAATTCAGTTTTAGGAGATTTCAGTCACCTCAAAAAGATCCCTTCTGCCCCAGGCAACCCTGATTTGCTTCCTGTCTCTACAAATGTATATTTTTCCACTAAAGGCAGAAACAGAAAAATGATCTGCTCAGAATTATGTTTTTAAAAAAACACTCAAAGATAGCCAGGCACAGTGGCTCACGCTTGTAATCCCAGCACTTAGAGGTGGAGGTGAGAGGACTGCCTGAGCCCATGGGTTCAAGACCAGCCTAAGCAACATGATGAGACCTCAATTCTACAATAAATCAAAAAATTAGCCAGGTATAGTGGCACATGCCTGTAGTTCCAGCTACTTGGAAGGTTGAAATGGAAGGATCACCTGAACTCAGCAGGTCAAGGCTGCGGTGGTTGAGAGTGTGCCACTGCACTCCAGCCTGGGCATCAGAGTGAGACTCCAACTCAAAAAAAAAAAAAAATCACGCAGAGTTGAGGTTTTCTGCCATCATTCCTGTCAGTGCTCAGATTTAAGCATCTGAGAGCCTTCCAATACACTATAAATCATCTTTCCTACTACCCAGGTTGGCATGTCTACCAATTTTTTTTTTTTTAGTTGAAGTCTCACTCTTGTCACCTAGGCTGGAGTGCAGTGGCACACTCATGGCCACCGCAGCCTCACCCTGCTGGGTTTAGGAGATCCTTTCACCTCAGTCTTCCAAGTAGCTGGAACTACAGATTCACGCCACCACACCTGGCTAGTTTTTGTGATGTAGTGTAGAGATGAGGTCTCACCAAGTTGCCCAGGCTGGTCGCGAACCCTGGGCAATCCTCTCGCCTCGGTCTCCCAAAATGCTGGGATTACAGATTCAGCCACCGTACCCAGACCCAAATGTTTTTTCATAAGCATCACCTAATTGGTTCAAGTGTGAGATCAATGGCTAGACTCATTAGTCAATGTTGTATGCATTTAACACAACCAATGGCATGATTAGATTTAACTGTCATGAGTGGAAGAAAATGCCCTTGCAATTCAATTTGTTGCATTAGGCCCACATTTTTATTTTGCAGCCCTCTTTTTGAGATGTCAGGATTATTTAAAGGAGCTGTTGCTCAGCCGGGTGCGATGGTTCATGCCTATAATCCCAGCACTTTGGGAGGCAGAGGCAAGAGGAATGCCTGAGCACAGAGGTTGCAGACCAGCCTTGGCTACTTGGCGAGATCTTGTATCTACAATAAATCAAAAAAATAGCCAGGCATGGTGGTACACACTGTGAATCCAGCTACTTGGAAGGCTGAGGCAGAAGGTGGCCGTGAGCATGCCACTGTACTCCAGCCTGGGTGTCAGAGTGAGACTCAAAAAAAATTGCTCTTGACATCCCTACAGCATCACATAGTGTTTAGGAGGAAGATTGCAACATTGTCATGGATTTCCAAACGCTTATCTCCCTGTTCTGAATGAGGCAGTGAGCTATTTTTTAATGCTTGCTAATTGATTTAAAGGTGATGAACTGAAATGAGCAAAAGGCATGTTACGTTATCTTGAGGATTTTTTTTAAGTATTCAAAAACACATGCTCACTAAATATTTATGGACTCTGATCCTGGATCACCAATGTGAAAACAGGCTGGGCATGGTGGCACGGGCCTATAACTCCAGGACTGTGGGAGGCCAAGCGGGGAGGATTGTTTGAGGCCAGGAGTTAGAGACCAGCCTATACAACATAGTGAGACCTCCAACTCTACACAAAATAAAAAATGTAGCATGAAGCCCTAGCTACTCAGGAGGCTGATGTAGGAGGAACAGTTGAGCCTAGGAGTCCAAGGGTGCAGTGAGTTATGATTACACTACTACACTCCAGCCTGGGTAACAAAGCAAGTTTCCATCTCTAAAACAAATAAGCATACAAACAGTGTAGTATACTATTTTGGCACCTACAGAGCTTCAGACTCTTCACTTCTAAAAAGGATAAGAATATGTCAGGTATGGTGGCTCAAGCCTGTAATCCAGCACTTTAGGAAGCAGAGGCGAGAGGACTGCCTGAGCCCAGAGGTTTGAGACCAGCATGGGCAACTTGGTGAGACCTCGTCTCTACAATAAATCAAAAATTCAGCCAGGCATGGTCACGTACACCTGTAGTTCCAGCTACTTGGAAGGCTGAGGCAGAAGGATTACCTGAGCCCCGCAGGTTGAGGCTATGGATGGCCATTGAGTGTGCCACTGCACTCCAGCCTGAGCAACAGAGTGAGACTCCAGCCACCCTCCCCCGCCCCCCCAAAAAAGAACCCCTCCTGCCTTATAAATTTGTTGTGAGGATAAACAATGCTATAGGATAAGTGAAAACGCTTAGCCCAGCACCTGGCCCACATCATAGACATTAGGATAACAGTTGGCTCCTCTTCCCGTCCTCAGTCCTATGATAACTGAAAAAAACAGCATCTCTTGGTATATTTGTCAGTGTTTGTAGTGATAGACTGCCAACCCTGTAAACCTCTCAGCATATTTTACTAAACACACTCCTCAAAAATGAGCATTTAATAAGTACCTGCCAACTAACCTTTATATACCCAGAAATGACATTACCAAATTAACTGCCGCTATTCTACAAATAAACAATTCTGGTTCTCTTAACTGATATTTCAAAATCCCTACTTACTTGTCTCATGTTCCTTCCAATAGTTTCCTAGGAAGCAGACCTGTCAATAAGGACAAAAAAAGTATTATTTATCACCAATACCTTCAAAATGATTGTCACTTAGAAAGCCCATAACAGACCAGGTACAGTGGCTCACTCCTGTAATTCCAGCACTTTGGAAGGCTGAGGCGAGAGGATTGCTTGAGGTCAGGAGTTCGAGACCAGCCTTCGCAACATAGTAAGCCCTCATGTCTACAAAGATTTTTTTTTAATTTTAAAAAATTAGCCAGGCATGTTGGCACATGCCTGTAGTCCCAGCTATTCAGAAGGCTGAGGCAGAGGATCACTTGAACCCAGAAGATTAGGATGTAGTGAGCAGTGATTGTGCCACTGAACTCCAGCTTAGGTGACAGAGTGAGACCCCAACTCAAAAGAAAGAAGGAGAGATCCAGCTATTTGAAAGGCTGAGGCGGAAGGATCGCTAGAACCCAGCAGGTTGAGGCTGCAGTGGCCGGAGTGTGCCACTGCATTCCAGTCTGGGCGACAGAGTGAGACTCCAACTCAAAAAAAAAAAAAGAAAGAGAGAGAGAGAGAACCCCAAATACTCAGACAGAATTTTCAGAATTCAGTCAACCCCACATAACTACCTCCCAGTTTGACTGTGGACTCCGCTTCACTCCACATCCGTAAGAAACATTTCTGAAATAATCATTAAAAGTCCTGTACCATGCCTATAATCCCAGCACTTTGGGAGGCCAAGGAGAGAGGATTGCCTGAGCCCATGGGTTCGAGACCAGTTTGGGCAACTTGGCGAGACCTCATCTCTATAAAAAAAAATTAGCCGTGCATGGTGGCGTGTGCCTGTAGTTCCAGCTACTTGGAAGGCTGAGGCAGAAGAATCGCCTGAGCCCAGCAGGTTGAGGCTGCGGTGGCCGGGAGCATGCCATTGCCCTCCAGCTTGGGCCACAGAATGAGACTCCAATTCAAAAAAAAAAAAAAAAAAAAAAAGTGCTGTGCCACGTGATGTGTGTTGCTGGGACACGGCTGTTGGTAGTTGGGGAGAGGCACGCAGATGCAGCCAAGGATTGGGATGTTTGTGTCTGGGAGCTTTATGCTCAGTCAAGGTAGTTTGGTATCCTGGAAAATATCTGATGTGTTCAAAAGCAAGGGTCTGTCACTATCTTCGATCTAATAAATCTCTTAGATCACAATTTCTCCATCGGTCAAAGAAGGCCAAAAAAAACCGCTTGCTCGGTGAGTTCATTGTGAGGATGTGTCTCTGACGTCGTAATCGAAAGTGCTTTACAAACTGCAGAGCGCTACTTACACATTCGCTAGTGTTCACAGGTCCAGCCACTGGGAGGAGGAAAAGTGTGTCCTCTAAAGCTCAAACGTCTTCCCCAGTCCTTAACAGCTAAGGAGGGACTCGGGGTTCTCCACCCAGTAGACTCTGTCCCATTTTCAAAGCCTGGCTCAAGTACACCTTTCCATCAGCCTGATGCCGCGGGGCAAGGGCATGCCTCTCAGTGATGACAGATGCGTGTCCCCTAGGTGCACCCCTCAAGAAGGAAGAGGTGGTGGCCGCACCTGGCCGGCCTCGGTGCTTATCAGCGGCAGCTCTCCTGCCAGCCTGTCGCTCCCGCCGGGTTTCCCGCCGCCCTGGGGTTGCAAGCCAGGACTGAGCGCTCGCTCGGTGCTAACCGCTCTGGTCCACCTCAGCCCCACCACCT
>NW_007256157.1:46043-47107 GCF_000164805.1 Carlito syrichta | reverse complement strand
CCGCAGCCTCGACCCGCTGGGCTCTGGCGATCCTTCGCCTCAGCCTTCCAAGTAGCTGGAACTACAGGCGCGCACTACCACACCCGGCTGATTTTTTTTGATTTAATGTAGAGATGAGGTTTTGCCAAGTTGCCCAGGTGGGTCGCGAACCCGCGGGCTCAGGCAATCCACCCACGTCAGCTCCCAAATGCGGGGGATTACAGGCTGAGCCACCGAGCCTGGCTTATATTTATATTTTTGAGTCGGAGTTTCACTGGCAACCAGGCTGGAGTGCAGTGACACAATCATGCTTCACCACAGCCTGGGCTCAGGCATCCTTCTGCCTCAGCCTCCCTAGTAGCTGGAACTATAAGCATATGCTAACATGCCTGGCTACTTTTGTCTTTTATTTTTTGGTAGACACAGGTGTCCTATGTTGCCTAGGCTGGTCTTGAACTCCTGGGCTCGAGCAATCCTCTCACCTAGACCTCCGAAGTGCTGGGATTACAGGCATAAGCCACCATGCCTGGCCTCCATTTATATGTTTTTTAAAGATGTCCAGATAGAGAATTAATAGGATTGTGTAAGACTGGACCATAGGTAGATTTCAGTGGGATCCAGAGTTGGGATGATGGTGGTCTGGATTCAAACGGTAGCAGGAGGGATAGAAAAAAGTGGAAATATTTAGCCGGGCGCAGTAGTTCATGCCTGTAATCCCAACACTTTGGGAGGCTGAGGCGAGAGGAGTGCCTGAGCTCAGGGACTTGCAAACAGCCTGAGCAACATGGCAAGACTTTGTCTCTACAATAAGTCAAAAAATCAGCCAGGCATGGTGGTGCATGCCTGTGGCTCCAGCTACTTGGAAGGCTGAGGTGGAAGGATCGTCTGAGCCCAGTAGGTGGAGGCTGCGGTGGCCATGAGAGTGCCACTGTACTCCAACCTGGGTGACAGAGTGAGTTTCCGTCTCAAAAAAAAAGTGGAAGCCGGGCTTGGTGGCGGTGACTTAGCCTGTAATCCTGCGCCTTTGGGAGGCTGAGGTGAGTGGATTGCCTGAGCCCGCGGGTTCGAGACCCGCCTGGGCAGGC
>NW_007256157.1:44912-46023 GCF_000164805.1 Carlito syrichta | reverse complement strand
GGCGGGGCGGGACAGGTGGTGCGACCGCTTCTCCCATTAACCCACCCCCCCATGCCCTCCTACTGGAGCACTAGGGTCAGGAGGTTCCTGGTGGCCCAGTGGGACAGAAAGGGCAGCGTCCCATTATCAGCCATTTTTCTAAAGCGGCGAATGAGGCCTGCCCAGCGTCACAGCCGTTTGTCGGCGCCGGAAATCGTTGGTCTCCGTAGCTTTGGGTCGTATGGGAATGGCAACCACACGAGTGCAGGAACTGTGTTGTCCTCGTGTCACTGTTTAATCCTCAGTGCCTGGAGCACAAGGGCTCGTAGTAAATTATTTGAATAAAAAACTCTAGGCAAAGGCGAGAGGATTGCCTGAGTCCAGGGGTTCTAGACCAGCCTGGGCAACTTGGCGAGACCTCGTCTCTACAATAAATCTAAAAATTAGCCAGGCATGGTGTCGTGTGCCTGTAGTTCCAGCTACTTGGAAGGCTAAGGCGGAAGGATCGCCTGAGCCTAGCAAGTCAAGGCTGCGATGGTCGGTGGCGGTGAGCATGCCACTTCACTCCAGTCTGGACGACAGAGTGAGACTCCGACTCAAAAAAAACCCAAAAAACCCTTACCATGGCCCTTCCCAAACTCTCTAACCTCAACTTGGGTCATCCCGGCCCCAGGGGTCTTATAAAGCAATGGGGGGAAGGCAAGACAGAAGTGGGTGATATGAGAAAGAACACCTAACCTGCAGATCACTGATACAAGGGAATTAGTCTATCCTATTTATATTTATATTTTTGTGTTTTTTTTGTTTTGTTTTGTTTTTTGAGTTGGAGTCTCACTCTGTCACCCACACTGGAGTGCAGTGGCCGCTCCCAGTCACCGCAGCCTCGACCCGCTGGGCTCTGGCGATCCTTCGCCTCAGCCTTCCAAGTAGCTGGAACTACAGGCGCGCACTACCACACCCGGCTGATTTTTTTTGATTTAATGTAGAGATGAGGTTTTGCCAAGTTGCCCAGGTGGGTCGCGAACCCGCGGGCTCAGGCAATCCACCCACGTCAGCTCCCAAATGCGGGGGATTACAGGCTGAGCCACCGAGCCTGGCTTATATTTATATTTTTGAGTCGGAGTTCACTGGC
>NW_007256157.1:41762-44892 GCF_000164805.1 Carlito syrichta | reverse complement strand
AGAATGAGACTCCAACTAAAAAAAAAAAAAAAAAGGGGAAATATTTGAGGTAGATTTTGGAGAGCTAAAGGGATTTGCTCATGCATTGAACAGTGAGGGACGGAGAGAGAAATCAAGAGGAAGTTCCTGAGTGGTTGGTAATACTATGTACTAAAATGGGGGGGAAAACTACCAGAGAAATAAGTTTGGGGTAAGAGAATAAAATTCTGTTTAGGACTTTATGATGCAATGTCAAATTGTCACCTAGATAAATGGATACATGAGACAATAAACAGGCTGGAAGTGTGAATACCATATAAATGGTACTTATGGCACCAAGAATGAAAAATATCACTTCAGGGTGAAAGTGAAAAAGAAAACAGAGAGCCCAAGACAGAGCCCTGTAGAATACCAATCTTAGAGTTCAGGTGGAAGAGGAAGGACCTGCCAAGGACAGAAGATTGGCCAGAGAAGGTGAGGGAAAACTAAGAGGGACCCAAGTAGGGACAGTGTTTCTGTCAGTTCTGTCAAAGGCCACTGAGAGAAGAGAGTCCTGGCCTCACAGAGAAACTGTACTTGAACTTGACCAAAGCAGTTTCAATTGAATGTGAGGACACATGGAGGAGCAGTATCAGAGGTACTATGTGTAGACAAATCTTTCAAGAAGTTGTAAGGGTGGGATAATACAGTGGCAGGGGACAGAGGAAGTGAATTCAAGGGATGTATTTGTATAATATGGAGACAGAAGAGCACATTTGTGTTGCTGTTGGGAATGACCCAGTAGAGAATGAGAGATCTTTGATCCCAGAGAGAGCGACAGTGACTCACAGAGGAGAGCCCCTGAAAAAAGAGGCATGCTTAAGGTCTGTGTGTAGAGGGATGACTCAGATCAGCCAAAAAGTTTACCTTGGCTGCAGCTTGAGACCCAGGCCCAAGAGTTCCATAGCAGAAGGAACCAACACGTTGTTCCAGGGTGGTCACTGTTGCTTAGCAATCTGTGTTTGATAATACATCTTAACTGAATTCCTGATTAACAGTCATTTCAATTTATACAAATCACTGGTTACCACTCTGCTTCTTTCCCTACCCCAAAGTCTGGTACTTTCCAACAATAAAACGAAAGCTCAGGTGTCTACTTCCTTGTACCATTGTATACATTGAGATATGAAAAATAGCCGGGCCGGGCTCAGTGGCTCAGCCTGTAATCTCGCGCCTTTGGGAGGCTGAGGTGAGTGAATTGCCTGAGCCCGTGGGTTCGAGACCCGCCTGGGCAGCGAGACCTCATCTCTACAATAAAAAAAAAAATCAGCCGGGTGTGGTAGCGCATGCCTGTAATTCCAGCTACTTGGAAGGCTAAGGTGGAAGGATCGCCGGAGCCCAGCAAGCAGGTCGAGGCTGCGGTGGCCGGGAGCGGCCACTGGGCTCCAGTCTGAGCGACAGAGTGAGACTCCAACTCAAAAAGAAAGAAAAATAATACATCACAGAGAAGATGCATTTAGGGACTCATTCAATCTTAAATTGCCAACAATTACAGAATTTAGATCTCCAGCTGAGGGCTGTCTTCTGAGCTCCTTATCATCTTGCCCTCTTTTCCTCTGCCTCAGAGGTATCTCAGACCAGGCAGAACTCTTCATTCCCTTCCTTTTTTTTTTTTTTTTTTGAGTTGAAGTCTCACTCTGTCGCTCAAACTGGAGTGCAGTGGCCGCTCCCGGCCACCGCAGCCTCGACCTGCTGGGCTCTGGCGGGCCATCCGCCTCAGCCTTCCAAGTAGCTGGAACTACAGGCGCGCACTACCATGCCCGCCTAATTTTTTATTTATTGTAGAGATGAGGTCTCGCCAAATTGCCCAGGCGAATCTCGAACCCGCGAGCTCAGGCAATCCACTCACCTCAGCCTCCCAAAGCACTGGGATTACAGGTTGAGCCACTGAGCCCGGCTCATTTCCTTCATTTGACCACCCAAATTCATTCAGTCCTCCTACTGTTTTCACCACTATAGAACTTGGTACCACCATCCACTCAACTGAATTTTACCTCAGAGTCATTCTGGATTCCTCCCTCTTCCAAGCCCACCCCATTAAATTAATTAATGCCTCCAATATAATTCTCAAATCCTTCACTCATAAGTGGATCCTGAACATCTATCATAACACTACAAAAAAGGAACTGGGCACACTGGCTCACACCTGTAATCCCAACACTTTGGGAAACCAAGCTGAGAGGATTGCCTGAGCCCACGAGTTTGAGACCAGCCTGGGCAACATGGCAAGACCTCGTCTCTACGATAAATCCAAAAAAAAAAAATTAGCTGAAGGTAGCGGCGCATGCCTGTAGTTCCAGCTCCTTGGAAGGCTGAGGCGGAACAATTGCCTGAGCCCAGCAGGCGAGGCTGCGGTGGCTGTGAGCATCCCACTGCACTCCAGCCTGGACAACAGAGTGAGGCTCCAATTCAAAAAAAACAAAAAAAAAATCTCCAAAAAAAGGAATTGACAGTAGCAGGACACTGCCAGAGGAGGGATGGGAGTGGGCACATAACGTCAGTGAAGGTGTCTGACCCTAATCCAAGCAAAGTGAGGCCCAATGGGAGATCACCTGCACCTAAAACCACTTATGTACACAATCCTGACCTGTACCCCACAACTTTAGAATAACTGAAATTAAATTTTAAAAAATAACAATAATAGGGCCAGGCTCCATGGCTCACGACTGTAATCCCAGTACTTTGGGAGGTGGAGGCGAGAGGATTGTCTGAGCCCAGGAATTCGAGACCAGCCTAGGCAACTTAATGAGAGCTCATCTCTACAATAAACTAAGAAAAATTAGCCGGGCATGGTGGCTCACCCCTGTAGTTCCAGCAACTTGGAAGGCTGAGGTGGAAGAATTGCCTGAGTCCAGCAGGTAGAGGCTGTGGTGGCCATGAATGTGCCATATCACTCCAGTCTGGGTGACAGAGTGAGGTTCCAACTCAAAAAAAAAAGAGAGAGAGAGAAAAGAAGGACTTTAAAATGGGTGAAGAGATACAGAGTGAGAAGAGCGAGAGCTACATTAAATAGGAAGGCCCAGCCGGGCTCGGTGGCTCAGCCTGTAATCCCGCGCCTTTAGGAGGCTGAGGTGAGTGGATTGCCTGAGCCCACGGGTTCGAGACCCGCCTG
>NW_007256157.1:40575-41742 GCF_000164805.1 Carlito syrichta | reverse complement strand
AAAAAAAAAAAAAAAAAGAAAGGAACAGGAATAAAGGAAGTTTAGATGAATGCGGTGAAAGAAGAAGGAAAGGGTGATATAAAAGAGGTCAGTGTGGTCGGGTGCAGTGGCTGATGCCTGTAATCCCAGCACTTTGTGAGGCCGAGGTGAGAGGATTGCCCGAGCCTACGGGTTCAAGACCAGCCTGGGCAACTTGATGAGGCCTCATCTCTACAATAAATAAAAAAATTAGCTAGGTGTGGTGGTGTGTGCCTATAGTTCCAGCTACTTGGAAGGCTGAGGTGGAAGGATCGCTTAAGCCCAGCAGGTCGAGACTGCAGTAGCCATTAATGTGCCACCACACTACAGCGTGGGCTACAGAGACTCTGACTCAAAAATAAAAAAAAAAAAGGAAAGAACCCTGGTGCCAGGTCATTCAGGGTCTTTTGGAGTGTTTAGATTTTATTCTAGGTGTAAGAGAAAGCCATTAGGGGTTTTAAGGAAGAGAATGACCATGGTCTATGAGTTTTATTTATTTATTTTAGATTTGGGGGTACACATAAATGTTCATTTCATGGACGTATTGTGTAGTGGTGGGGATTGTGTCTCAGATGGCCTGTTTTCCAGACATTGAGCATTGTGCCCTGTAGGTAGTTTCTGAGTCCTAACCCTCTACTCCCTTCCCCCTTATTTGTGTCTCCAGTGCCTATCATTTCCATCTTTGTGACCATATAGCTCCCACACATGAATGAGAACATGTGGTGTATGATTTTCTGTTTCTGAATCAGTTTCCTTAGGACGATGATCACTAGCTTCATCTGTTACTGCAAAGGAAATAAGTTCATTCTTTATTATGGCTGCAAGAATGACCATAATCTGGTCTATGAGTTTGGGGATTTTTTTTTTGAGTTGAAGTCTCACTCTGTCGCCAAGACTGGAGTGTAGTGGCCACTCCCGGCCACTGCAGCCTCGACCTGCTGGGCTCCGATGATCCTTCCACCTCAGCTTTCCAAGTAGCTGGAATTACAGGCGCGCGCTACCATGTCTGGCTACTTTTTGATTTATTAGCCGGGCTCGGTGGCTCAGCCTGTAATCCCGCATCTTGGGTGAGGCTGAGGTGAGTGGATTGCCTGAGCCCACGGGTTCGAGACCTGCCCGGGCAACTTGGCGAGACCTCATCTCTACAAT
>NW_007256157.1:39229-39964 GCF_000164805.1 Carlito syrichta | reverse complement strand
TTTTTTTGAGTTGGAGTCTCACTCTGTCGCCCAGACTGGAGTGCAGTGGCACGTTCCCAGCCACTGCAGCTTCGACATACTGGGCTCCTGTGATCCTTCTGCCTCTGACTTCCAAGTAGCCGGAACTACAGGCACACGCTACCACACCTGGCTAATTTTTAAAAATTTATTGTAGAGATGAGGTCTCGCCAACTTGCCCGGCTGTGTTTCGAACCGGTGGGCTCAGGCAATCCACTCACCCTGGCCTCCCAAAGTGCTGGGATTAAAGGCTGAGCCACCAAGCCCAGCCATATTTTTAATTTATTGTAGAGGTGAGGTCTCGCCAAATTGCCCAGGCTGGTCTCAAACTCTTGAGCTCAGGCAATCCTCTCACCTTGGCCTCCCAAAATGCTAGAATTACAGGCTTGAGTCATAGTGCCTGACCTATTTTAAATTTTTTTTGAGTCAGAATCTCACTCTGTTGCCCAGGCTGGAGTGCAGTGATACTCTCACAGCTATGACAGCCTCGACCCACTGGGCTCAGGTAATCCCTCCATTTCGGCTTCCACAGGCATGCACTACCATGCCCAATTTATTTTTTGATTTATTGTAGAGACATGGTCTTGCCATGTTGCCCAGACTGTCACAAACCACTGGTATCTGGCCATCCTCTCACCTTGGCCTCCCAAAGTGCTGGGATTACAGGCTGAGCCACCACGCCTGGCCTGGTCTATGACTTTTTTTTTTTTTTTTTTT
>NW_007256157.1:36835-39209 GCF_000164805.1 Carlito syrichta | reverse complement strand
TTCCATCTCAGCGTTCCGAGTAGCTGGAATTACAGGCGCGCGCTACCACGCCCAGCTGATTTTTTTATTTTTTTGTAGAGATGAGGTCTCGCTGCCCAGGCGGGTCTCGAACCCGCGGGCTCAGGCAATCCACTCACTTCAGCCTCCCAAAGGCGCGGGATTACAGGCTGAGCCACCGAGCCCAGCTCTTTTATTTTTTTTTTTTGAGTTGGAGTCTCACTCTGTCGCCCAGACTGGAGTGCAGTGGCCACTCCCGGCCACCGCAACCTCGACCTGCGGGGCTGCGGAGATCCTTTCGCCTCAGCCTTCCAAGTAGCTGGAATTACAGGCATGCGCTGCCACGCCCGGCTGATTTTTTGATTTATTGTAGAGATGAGGTCTCGCCAAGTTGCCCAGGCGGGTCTCGAACCCACGGGTTTAGGCAGTCCACTCACCTCAGCCTCCCAAGGCGCGGGATTACAGTCTGAGCCACGGAGCCCGGCGCTGAGACGTTGTTAAAGCTTCCACAACAGCACCGGGGACCCAGAGTGTGTAAGGATGTTGTGGAAAATCCAAATGGAATGAGGAGGAGAGTCACATATTCGAGGTGCTACTCAGGAGATAATGATGAAGGGGGACGGTCGCAGTATTTTGCGCAAGTGGGGGACATTTACAACACTGGGCATAAGGAGTATTCCAGCTTCTGAGTTGGAAATGAGTCCCTCTGCTGGGCATCCCGGGACAAGGACGTCTTACATTTCTAACCCGAGAGTGTGAGGTTATTCTTGGAGGCTGCCACAGTGACTGGCTATCGTGGATGCTCAATAATCGTTCAGTGAAGAATAGGATCGAGGTCGGTGTAATTAGAACCTGGGGGGTTTCCATAGCGCCCCTGGATTTTCATGTCACTATGGAAACGCCCCCACCCTGCGCACCCGTGGGGAACTACAAGTCCCACAACCGCCTGCGGCTTCCCGGTCCCGGGGCCGAGAGGGGAGCGGACGGGCACGGAACGGGCTTTTCCTCTTTCCTGCAGCGTGATTGGTCCCTGGCTCAGGGAAGTGGCCAATGACTGCGCTTGGAGAGAGCGGCGAGGCCAACATGGCTTCCTGCACCTGGTGACGGTCGGAGAAACCGAGTTAGGTCTCATGGAGAAGCCCCGGGGTATTGAGGTGAGAGGGAGAGGATTTAGCGCGACTGGGAAGGGGATTCCTCAGGAGCTTTCTTACTTTAGCCTTTTAGCGATGTCTTGGGGGCTGGAGATTGGAGGGATGGATAAACTGAGGTAGTTAAAACTGAGCCGGGGCCAGAGGCGCTTCACGTCCACTTTTGCTGCCCTACCGCTGGGGCCTACGTCGGCGAGGAGATCAGGGAACTGCCGCCCCTGGCCTGTTGGAAGTGGATATGAATTCAAGATTTTTCTTTTCCTTTTTTTTTTTGAGTCGGGTCTCACTCTTGCCCATGCTGGCGTGCAGTGGCAAGATCACGGCTCACCGCAGTCTCCACCTCCTGGGGCTCAGGCAGACCAGAATTCTGCCTCAGCCTTCTGAGTAGGTTGGGACTACAGGCGCGCGCCACCACTCCTGGCTAATTTTTAAATTTTTTTGTAGAGACGAGATTTCACTATTTTGCTTAGACTGGTCTCGAACTCCTGGGTTTAAGCAGACCTCCCGCCTCGGCCTCCCAAACTGCTGGGATTACGGGCGTGAACCACCACACCCTGCCTGGGTTCGGGATTTGAGAGCCCCTGAATCTTTGTCCTCCTTGTCTCATGGTCGTATTCTTTTTTTTTTTTTTTGAGTTGGAATCTCACTCTGTTACCCAGACTAGAGTGCAGTGGCCGCTCACGGCCACTGGAGCCTCGACCTGCTGGGCTCCGGCGATCCTTCCACCTCAGCTTTCCAAGTAGCTGGAACTACAGTCGCGCGCTACCACGCCTGGCTAATTTTTATTTATTTATTTATTTATATATTTTATTTTTTTGAATTGGAGTCTCACTCTGTCGCCCAGACTGGAGTGCAGTGGCCGCTCCCGGCCACCGCAGCCTCGACCTGCTGGGCTCTGGTGATCCTTCCGCCTCAGCCTCTGAGTAGCTGGAATTACAGGCATGCGCTACCACACCCGGCTGATTTTTTGATTTATTGTAGAGATGAGGTCTCGCTGCCCAGGCGGGTCTCGAACCCGCGGGCTCAGGCAATACGCTCACCTCTGCCTACCAAAGGTGCGGGATTACAGGCTGAGCCACCGAGCCCGGCTTTATTTTTATTTTTATTTATTTATTTTTTTTTGAGTTGGAATCTCACTCTGTCGCCCAGACTGGAGTGCAGCGACCGCTCCCGGCCACCGCAGCCTCGACCTGCTGGGCTCCGGTGATCCTTCCACCTCATCCTTTCAA